>NW_017308088.1:251183-253716 GCF_000935625.1 Nanorana parkeri | reverse complement strand
GGGGGGGGGTCCAATAGCCCCTATCCTAATTTTGGTTGCCCCTGTCTGCCTGACATCTTTTGTCTGGATTTGTTTATGATTACACGAGTTGGACACCCCGGTCCGTACTATCAGCAAGCTGCACAACACCTTCACACCTTGCCCACACAAGCAACTAGTGTATGAACACCCTCGCCAGAGCGCTGGCTATCTGGACTGCCCCTTCAATTTTTCACTTTGTCTTGGTCTCAGCTGCCATGAAACCCGGACACAGCATTCAAAACCCGGACTGTTCGGGTGAATCCCTGACTGGTGGCAACCCTACTGGATATATATAGTTGTAAACTTGTTATACCACTTTCATTGCTGTAACATATTGCATATGCCACTGGTCAGCTAAGGGAGAAACAGCAAGGACATATAACATACGGTATGTCCCTATCAGTCACAAATGCAGATTAGTGAACACAATTGTTAATTTTGTGTCCCTCCCCCCAGCCAATTATCTATAAAAAAAACTGAAATCCAAAAGATTAAACAAAAAAACCCCAAAGAAATAATATAATGTATCAGCTGTTTGCTGTTATAGTGAGATTCATAAGTGCAGATTTAAAAAATCACAACTCACAAATAACCTGCACCCATTCATAACAGCTGATAAAAAAATAACACATATAAATATGAATTAAGATCTCTTTAAACTGTGTTTAGGGTTTAAGACAGGAATTCATGAAATCACAAAACTGCTAAACAACATATTTTTTTTGCAGTTTTAATACTCAGTACATCATTTTCTGGATTTAATACCAGTGTAGGCAAAAGAGAAAAAAGCAGAATCAAATATGATGCTTTCACATAAAGATGACTAAATTGTTCAACATTTAAACTGAGATAAACTTAATATGTTAACAATTTTAAAAAAAGTTCAGTCTAATGAATATGGAAACATTGTATTTTTAACAAACTTGCATGTATATATCTATATATTTTTTTCGTTCAGGCACATTATTAAATTGGGTTATTAAAGTGAATCTGCAATGTGAATTGGAAAGAATTTTGAAGCAGAATCAGCTTTGCCAACTTGTTACTGTATTTTTTCTGTAACTATGGAAACAGGATTTAAGACATTGCTGACAGTTAAAGCAAACACAAAGGAAGCCTCTTGAGTACTGTAATTCTAACAACGATAAAACACGAATAAAGTAACACTTTGGCTTAATGACAACTAATTGTAATGCATTAATGTATTTTGGATTTTTCATAAAGGAAGGTAAAACCAAAGAATCACAATGTATTTTAAGTGCTATTGTTACATGGTTTAATCACATTGCAACCTTTCCTCGTTCACAGCACAGTGAAAAGGTACATTTAAATGAATGATTTTATTGACAGTTGTATAGACTTAAAGTACTTTCATTTTCCGAATGGAAATGCTCAAGAGCAGCAGAAAGGAAATGAGCACCACCATTATCTGCTAAACAGTATTTGTTTGTATATACTATAAGGTGAAAATGCAGTAATGAACAAAATAGGAAAAACTGAAACTCTGCCTGCTTATGACCGGCGGCAGGAAGTGAGTTGAGTTTATTCTGCATTTACACATTCATCATCACTAATGCATTCTGAAGCTCCACCTTTTATTCAGAGCTCTGACAGATGTCAGGCCTACCTTGTTATATAAAAAGTGTTCTTTAACTCTTGGCGCTAATGGCTGCCAGCTGAACAATCCACTTGCTGTTGCACACTCAAAGTTTTCAACAGTTTATCACAGTTTTTCACACAGACTTGAGGGGCTGCTCATCCAAGGCTCTGGGGCTTCCACCACAAACATAGAAAACAAAAGGGAACAGCTCCGTGTGTAAAATCGTTTATTACAATAAATGAAACAAGGGATAAAAGTACTCACAAACAAACGTTTTCATCACGCTTTAACAACAAACGAGAGGCCACACTGTCTGTTGACCCAACATGGTATCGCCCGACTATGTAACACGGTAGCCTCCGGTCACATTACCGTCCACCGACCACAATCAGCCAAGATTGACGCGTTTCAGGGGCAAGCCCCCTTCATCGGAATCATAGCTTGCTTTCCCTGAGAGTGGGGTATAAGACTGGAAACCGACCAGAGAAAAATTCTCCATTATGACTAGTCTTGGAGTGATTGGCTCTACTGAAGCATTACAAGGGATTTGCTATTATACGGTCGTATATGCCGCCCAATGATCACACAGCCTCTGGCTAATTAATAAATCAGCCCGACATTCAATTCCTGTGGAGATTTCAAATGCATGGGGTGATCTTATATTATGAGCTAAGCAGTACTTCAAACTTAGCACTGCTTATTACTCGGCAATCTGTATCCAATCTACCCACATCTCTCAAGAAAAATGGAATAAGAAGTGAACAATATAGTTCATAATACATGTTACATTGGTGATTGCACCGTCATAGATGAATTGAAAATAAAAAATTGAAGATAAAAATAATTTATATATAAATTGTAACAAAAACTTTTTAAGACCAATAAAATGTCCCTACATAAGGCTGGCCAATA
>NW_017308088.1:211259-244104 GCF_000935625.1 Nanorana parkeri | reverse complement strand
CTCAGGTCGAGGGTTCACTTTTACACTCTGTATGGGTAGGAGTGATGGTGGAACCCTCTATCACATCATATGCCAAACACAGGGGATGAGAGTGGTGCCAATGTATACTTTGTGCGAGTATAACTAGGTCACACAGATATGGCAATCACCACAAGGTATTTATGAGAAGCCCTCTTTTCCCTAGCAGTCTGCACTCAATGGGGTGCAACGACACTATGTGGTTAATATACACACTCTAGGTCTCTATGCATGAAGTACAACTTAGAACAGGCAAGTCAATAAGAGTTATGAACAGAATGCAGGAAGCAATTTTGTATAACCCCTCTGCTGACACTCATTTAGTATCACCTCTACTGAGGCAGGCTACTTGCGGTTTGGTGAAGGGTTAACATCCACTGGAGGGCAACAGCTGAGCTGCAGGAGAGACTCCACCAGAGATGCGGCTTCCAGGTAGATCAGAGAGGCTAGGCAGGGGAGGCAGAGAAGGGTTCCTGTATAATCCCCGATCGGCAGCAGAGGCTGTGAAGAGCTGTACATAGGGAGGTTTTGCTCTTGGAGTAGTAGGTTCAGGTGAGTCCTGTCGTAAGCGAGTTGCACTGGCTCGACGTTCGCAACACTAGAACGCCGAGCTACTGCAAGTCTCGTCATTTTGAGGAGGATCCTGTTGGGTAGGAGCCGAGAGTGCCGGCCGACGTCTCGGTCTCCTCGTGACGTCACGCCGCTGTGTGGGGAAGCCGGCCCGCGGCCCAAAACGACGGCCACGGGAGAATCTCTCACAATATATATATATACATATATATATATATACACAGTATATACATACATATACACGTCCTGGAGTGATTGGAGTGATTAGCTCTACTGCAGCATTAGAGAGGTTTTGCTATTGTATGGCCATGTATGCCACCCAATGATCACACAGTCTCCGGCTAATTGATGGATCAGCCCGACCTTCAATTCATGTGGAGATTTCAAAAGCATGGGGCGATCTTATATTATGAGCTGAGCAGATTTTTCACTGCTTATTACTCGGCAATATGCATCCAATCGACCCAAATCTCTCAAAGAAATGGAATAAAAAGTGAACAACAAAGTTGATTGTATGCTACATTGGTGACTGCACCTTCATAAAATAGAGAGAAAAAAAAATATTTTCACCAATAACAATGGTAAATAACCAATTTCACCAATAACCAGGCAATGCCAATGACTACGACATGTGATAGCCTCTTGGGAGGCCCCATGGACACAAAGAACCAAAATAGTGTGTTATCAGTGGATGTGTATCCACATATATATAGTAGGGGATTGAAAACTTAAAAAAACTGTTATCCATTCTGAACCAAGTCCATAATAAAAATATATAAATGTATCCATAATGAAAATATATACCAAACAAAGGTGCAAGTATGAAATATGGAATATTAAATGACTGAAGCTACTTCGAACGCCTCATTTAGACCATTTGGTGCAAGGCTGTTTAGTTTAAATATCCAGAACATTTCCCTTTCACGCAGTTTTTTTGTGCCTGATGCCTACATCCCTCATGGTAGGAATTGCCTCAATACCGAAAACTCTCAAATTGTCGAGACTGGCATTATGGTGTATTAGAAAATGCTTTGGAACTGGCCGTTTGTCATTCTTATTGGCAATGCTCTAAGTTCTCCAAACTGCGTCCTAAGAGTTCTTGATGTCCTCCCCACATACAATTTCCCACAAGGGCATATTAACCCATAAACTACATATTCACTGCCACAATTAATAAACTGTTTAACCGGTAAGGTTATTTCCCGAGAAACATATTTCCTTTTTTCTATGCCACATATACTGGCAAGTGCCACAATTAAAAACATTACATTTGTAGTTCCGTTTGACCAAAGATACCTTTCTCCATTTTATCATGAGAATGCATGTCTATTTTACTTGGAGCCAGTATGTTTTTAAGTATCTTTGGTCTCCGATAGACAACTTTTGGGTATGCAGGTAGGGAATTTTTCAAAATGGGGTCTTCTACCAGGACCCTCCAGTGTTTCTTCAGTGTTTTTTGGATCTGAAAAGCAGCTTTGTTGTATTGAGTGGAAAAGGATAATCCATAAATACTGGAATCGTCCCCAACACTCGTCCTCACTCTTTTCTCATGTTCAACTTCATGGGGTCTATTCACTAAGCTGCCATAGGCAGCCGAGTGAAAGACCGACCTGAAGGCGGGTTAAAAAAAAAGAAAAAAAACTCTCCGGGCGCTCTGGGAGTCTCCCGCTCCCGGCTGCCCAGGAGAGAAACACTGCTTTTTTTTTCTTTTCGGAACCGTGTCAGAATAGAAGACATTTTGCAATAGCCAATAGTAAACTAGCATTGCACCCGCCCTCTGCTGATGGACCTGATGGAGAAATGCAGCAGAGGGGGGGTGCAATGCTAGTTTACTATTGGCTATTGCAAATTGAAATAGCCAATAGGAATCTAGCAATGCATTCCTGTGGTCAAAATATATATATATTTTTTTTTCTATTCTGGCACGGCTCCGTGTCAGAATAAAGAAAAGAAAAGAAAAGCAGTGTTTCTCTCCTGGGTGGCCGGGAGTGGGAGACTCCCGGAGTGCCCTGGAGGGTTTGCTGTCTGGGGATCCGATCAGCGGGGATCTCCAGTGACATCATTTACCATATATGGACTTTCCGATTTGTAGTAAATGCTGAAGAGAGAGAGAGAGCTCCTTCTCCTCTGTCATCAGCGATCCACGATCATTTTGGTATGTCAGTGTCGGCAAGGAGAGAGAGAGAGAGGGGGGAAGGAGCTGGCACACGGGGACGTGCAGGTAAGGAGAGAGCTGCCGCTTAGCCCCACCCACCACCTAAAATAAGGTTTTACAGCCTCACTGTGCATTTTGGCTAATTAGAGTAAATTACATTATTTACTTATTTAGCCTAAGGAATGCATTCATAAAAAAAGATAGAACCCCATAGTTCTCCTTTAACATAGTACAGCACAATATATATTATACTATTCAGTTCTTTTATTTTCCTGTGATATTTTCAGCTAACCTCAATACTCCTTCACAAGCAGACATCCTGTAATGCTAAACTAACCACAAACAATTTATAGGCCTAAAAGTTTTTGTATAAGACATTTAAGTCAGTTTCACTAGTCATGTTCAGAAAAACGATTTTAGTGGTAACACTGGATCATAAATAACAGTCTTCCATACTGACACAATAATATAAAAAATATGCATGTTGGTCAATGTATCTCTCTCTTGTAAGAATGTAAGGATTCAGTGAGTAGTTCAGCAACCATTCAAATGCATGACACCAGTAAAAATACATATTCACATGCTACCTTCAGCAAAATCCACTGTCAAAACATTAAGGAGATGATTCTGTTTTTCCTGTAAATCCAAATTAGCCCCAAACCTTCTGCTTCACCATCTCCTTATTTGTCAGTGAGGCTGCCCATTGTATTAGAGAATCAACAACAAGGATATCAAAAGCAGGAGTGGACAAGACCAAGATCAGCTTTTACTGGATTTTTATATCAGATGCTTAAATCTGTGAATTCACCGATTTGTTTTGCATATAGTGTTAACAAAAGGTGATCTCTTCTTATGCATTTTCTGCATCATATACTTAGGGGGTGATGTGTAAAACCTTCTTACTGACTATAGTTGGGTGAAAGCCACATTGCATGACAGGTGCTGGGTGGAACTGGCTGTACGTGGGAATTTCCTATGCTCCTCGGCTCCATCTATACGCTGGGTGGAAGTTTTATACATCCGCTTCAATGGAACACAGATTACAGGGCTTATAACCCTTCTTTAATGTATCCAAAACAATGAAGCAAACATTCATCAAAACAGGTTTTGGCTTCATTTCTACTTTAGTTATAAATCTAACCAGATTTATAATTAAAGTAGAAATTAAACCAGAATTCAGAGATGATTTGAGAGTCTACAGCTGTGTGATACATAAATAAAGTAAATTTTTGCTAATAGTTAATGTACTTGAATGCATTTTTAAGTTTTAGCTCAAGAGCTTAGTGTCAGTTTAACTTTAAAATATTTAGGAAAAGGTCCCCCTAACAAGAAGTGCAAAGAGCAATTATGACGTATAGCAGTCAATCAAATTTTACAAGACAGATTATTGTGGGTGGGTTTTCCTTTACTAAATAAGTCTGTTTTATTTAACTTACTTGTTCAAGAAAAAATTCTAACAAAAACATCTGTTTGTCCTTGATGCCAGAGATCGGTGCTGAGCTTTCAAGCATGTAACGACAATACTAATAACTAACAATGAGGGCCAAAGTTTGATCGGGTCCTCTCATGTCAAGATAGTCCATGGAGTCGACCCAAGCTGGGTTATTTAGATGGTTAGCCAAATCTCTAGCTATTTGGAAAAGCATTCAGCAGCTGCTACATATAAAGAATAGCAGACACACAGTCAAATCTGATTTTTAGTGGCATACATTTCAGTAACACTTCAGGTTTAGCCTTTAAATTACCATTTGACTGCAGAGTTGCTGAGCAAATACACAGTAATTGCATAATCTATCCACATATACAATGATGCACATTTAGCAGCAAATGCCTGAATGCCCGTACTATTGTCATGCATTACAGTCCATCTGCCATTGTAAGGCATTAACGTATCACATGCTGTTTGGATCACATACAGTAAACCCTTTGTAATCGTAGTATTTCCTAATGTATAATTCACTTTAACTGGTACCACTAAAAATTAAAGAGAATTGCTATTTCTGTTTTATAACAGCAGCATTAAATGCGTTGTTGTGACATTTTAATTTACAAAACCTCTAGTATTTAGTCTTTGAAATTTGTATGTTAAAATTTGGCAAAACCAACTGGGCATAGCATTATGAGGGAAAATAAGCACTGTGGATAATGAACTGCAAAAAGTACACTTATGAACTTGTATAGAGCTAATTAAAAGGGAAAACAAATACAAAAAATAGAAATAGAATTTCTAACTTTGTGGTAAAAATTAACTTTTCAAAGAATACCCAATGATATCCAAATAGAATAAAAAACAGTATGTTTGCCTGCATGTGAATTGGATGATGTCTGCAGAGATTCACCACATTTACTACACTAGGGAAACCCCCTTGCAAAGGGAAACAAAACTGGGGGATAGCCTGTGTAGTGGAAGGCCAATGATGAGGAAGTTGCAATAGTCCAGACGAGAGATAACAAGTGAGTGGATGAGTTTCATTGGTGAGAAAGGGACGTATTTTGGAGATGTTACGAAGGTGAAGGCGGCAGGATTTGGATAGTGATTCGATGTGGGGAAGAAAGATAAGGTATGACTCAAGGATGACACCTGGGACCTTGGCATGTGGGGAGGGTTGAATAGATGTGTTAACAATCTCAAGGGAAAAGTTGGGGGAAGCTGCACGGGGGGAGGAAATATCATGAGCTCAGTTTTTGAAAGGTTGAGTTTTAAGTAGTGTTGCAACATCCAGATTGATATGTCAGTTAGTAGTTTAGTGACACGCAAGGACACTGAGGGGGTGAGTTGTGGAGTAGAAAGATAGATTTGAGTGTCATCAGCATAGAGATGGTATTGGAAGCCATGTGAGGTTATTAACTGACCAAGGGAGGAGGTGTAGATAGAGAAGAGAAGGGGTCTAAGGACAGGGCCTTGGGGAACCACTACAGAAAGAGGAAGAGGGGGGGGGGATGTAGATTTGTAGGTGACACTAAAGGAGCACTTAGATAGGTAGGAGGAGAACCATGAGAGAGCAGAGTCTTGTAGGCCAAGTGAGTGGAGTTTTTTGAGGAGGAGCAGGTGATCAACAGTGTCAAAAGCAGCAGAAAGGTCTAATAGCAAGAGTATGGTGTACTGGCCAATGTTTTTAGCTGTTATTAGGTCATTAGTGAGTTTTAGAAGGGCAGTTTCAGTGGAGTGTTGGGGGCGAAAGCCAGACTGTAAGGGATCGAGAAGGTTGTTATCAGTGAGATGGCGGCTCAGGCAACTGTAGATAAGGTGTTCCAGGAGTTTGGAGGTGAATGGGAGTAAGGAGATTGGTCTGAGATTGTTGATGTTGGTAGGGTCCACTGAGGGTTTTTGGGGTATTGGGGTGACCAGGGCATGCTTTAGAGGGGAGGGAAAGATGCCAGTAGAGAGTGATTAATGCTTAGACTGTTAAGTGTAAGGCAGTCTTTTGCAATCTGCTCCTATATTGCTGCTGTGGAACTTAATTGTGTGTAGTTTCTCAACACCCAAAAGAAAGTCTTTGTGCTCTCTAACTGCTGTGGCACTAAAAAGTACCAGTGCCTTTAGTTCCCTTGGCAATATGCCTTGCCATGAGAATATTAATTAACCTTGCAGCAGAGAACTAAGAATGTGCAAATGTGTGTGTTCCTAGTTTTCACATCAGACAAAATAGTCATAGAGTAATTGTCAAGTTAACTGAACAATATTGATGCTGCCTGTTACCATTATGAGGTTTATGCCAAATCTCCATGAGCGTATGTATATACTAATCATAGGGTAATTGTCAAGTTAACTGAAGAATATTGATGCTGCCTGTTACCATTATGAGGTTTATGCCAAATCTCCATGAGCATATGTATATTCTTTTTGGAATTAGTTTAGAATCAGAGAAAATGGCTGAAGATCTTTATCATTTTTCAACAAATGTCCTTAATATTCGGAATTTCAAAATAAGAATCCTGTTTAAATTAGTCTGTCCTAAGGTATTTCTCTTTAAACTCTATACTGTATTTGGCATGCTAAAGAAGTAGAATTTAAGAATCCAGACAAGCTGAGACCTATACTAAGTCTGCGGTACCCAGTCAAATGCATCCCTGGAGGAGGTTCAAGAAGCAAGTACAACAGGACCAGATCTACACTATAGACTGTAGTAAAAGATGTTTGTGACCTAGAACCTTGAGTTCCTTTTTTGGCTTTATTGCATCAAGAATAAGTAATGGAGTACTGAGATTCAGAATGATGGGCTGTGGAGATAGTAATATGGTTTAGAACATTTTTATATGACAATGGCAAATGCTGAGAGGGTTAGTGGAGATTAGACATAAACCATCATTGTTTTGTGTGTGGCCTAGTCTCATTGGCCACAAGGGGGTACTGTTAACAGACTTACCTGTCCTCGCTCTGGGATCAGCATTCGATGCCGCCTACCCCCACATCGTCATGCTGATCCTCCTCCCTCTACACGGCTGTCAGGTTAAAGGTGGGGTTTCTGAAATGCTCAGTGTCTGGGTAATGTTGTGGATGCTAAGCATCTCTCTACATTCAGATAACCTCTCTCTTTCCTGGAAGCCTTGCAGGCAACTTCACTCTGAACTTCCCTGGACTACAAATGCTGCTGGTTGCACTGCTCTATTTTATTACAAAGAAGCTTGAGCTACTGCTACACTGACTGGGGAGTAATCTCTGACAAAGCTGTTGCTACTGCTCTTTGAGTGATCCACTCCAATGGACTTCTAACACACTTCAACTTAACCCCCGCCATCCTACAACCTTGCTATGTTCAGCTCTCTCTGTGAGATGGTATGCTTCACCTCCATCAACGCAGCTAACCTCAAGTATAGACTTATGTAAAATCCCTTTATTACCTTGTACCACTCCACCAGAGAACATGTCTGGCGGGGGGTTACTCAGTTTCACTAATCTCCCATTTGTGACTCACTTACTGTTTAAAGTCTGCACGCCCTGCATGAGAACCTTACGCCTATATGAGGTAATACAGGTTAACATTGAATGATTGGGGGGTCTCAATCTTCTCTGAAGGTGTATGAAGTAATATACCTTCCCATGCTACTTCCTGGACTATACCTATTTAAGTATTGAATATTACTGCAAGGAATTACAGATATCAGACTTACCTTTATGTGACAACCTTCTTCTTACAAGCGTTGTGTTATATCCCTATTCCATCTGTATGAACTGCCGCTAAATTGGTATCAATCCGCTTATAGAACCATCCACCTAACATATAATCTTCCGCAGCTGAGATCCAACCCAGGTATAAAACCCAACAACTTGCTACATGCGTTACAGTAGAGCATTTGGAAATATCAAATCCCCAGAGAAGGATTCTAATTTGATTAGATGAAGTATTGAAAGGCTACCAATCAATGGCCCTCAATGCTTTCTTATGAACCCCAGAAATATATCAATTCAGACTTTAGGGGAAAGTTAGGGATCTATTCACTAAGGTGCCGCAGGCAGCCGAGTGACTAACAACCCGAAGCGAGCCGAACGCTTTTTGGCTATTCACTTCAGGCTGGTACGGCTGGTTCCAGCCATACATCGGGTGGTTTCGGCTGGCTTCGGGTCGGCCAAACATGCTTAGCATGTTCGGCCGACCCAAAGTGCAGAAGAAGTTCGACTCAGCCGATCCAACATCTGGACAGGTGCAATAGCTAGTTTGCTATTGGGTATTGCAAATTTAAATAGCCAATAGGAATCTAGCTATGCATTCAGCTTGGCTATTCTGCTCGGTACCTCTGTGGTACCGAGCAGAATAGAAAAATTGTTTAAAAAGTAGAAAAAAAATACAAAACAATTGTTCGGAGCTAGCAGTTACAGCTTTCTATTGGCCAGGTGGTTCTGCTGCCGTCAAAAAAAATTAATTAAAAAAAAAAACACCATAGGAATGCATAGCTAGATTTCTATTGGCTATTTCACTTTGCAATAGCAAACTAGCTACTGCACCCACTCTGTGCTGCTGTCAATCACCAGAGGGGGACCTGATGGAGAACTGCAGGTCCCCCTCTGCTGATTGACAGCAGCAGTGGACGGGTGCAATAGAAAGTTTGCTATTGGCTATTGCAAATTGAAATAGCCAATAGCAATCTAGCTATGCATTGCTATGGTGATTTTGTTTTTATTCTGACGGCAGCCAACGGCTCCAATGTCAGAAGAAAAAAAAAGAAAAAAACAGAGCAGGGAAAGGTTTACTCTGCTCGATGGAGCAGAGTAAAACTTTACGGGAGAAAGTGTTTCTCTCCTGGGCGGCCGGGAGCCGATATCTAATAGCTGGAGACTCCCAGAGCGCCCGGGATAGTTGGGCTGTCTGGAGATCAGTGTCCCTGGTTGCCTGGTAACCAGGGACGCTGATCTGTCTGTGCAAGTGGCCGAAGCCAGCCGTGAGATGATGGCTGGCTCCGACTAGCAGTCAGTAGCAGGCTGTCGGACAACCAATGGCGGGACGTTTGGCCAGCTTCGGCTTTCACCTCGGCTCAGTCGAGCCGAAGCATATGCCTTTGGCTCGACTGAGCTGCTCGGCAGACTTTGGGAGCTGTATGGGCTATAGTGAATAGCCCTTACAGCACCCCTTCGGTTCTACTGAACTGAAGGGGTCCTGGGGCCGAAGCTAGCCGAAGGATCAGCCGAAGCTACGGCTAGATCCTTCGGAAGCTTAGTGAATAGACACCTTAGTCTTTTTAGACCACCAGAATGGGGCCCTCATGTGACAATTAACTGGTAAATATACCCATACTTCCTCAGCACTTAAATGTATGTCTATCGTTTGTCTCATATATATCAAGGTATGTGTATTCTGCATGCTTAAATCTTTTTTTGTGTGTTTTGTAGTTAAATAGGATTATTGATTTACTGTATTTAAGTCTTAATACTATATACCTCTAAATTTCTGTTATTGTGTTGAGCTTGAAAATCTCATGATTAAATCCTCATAACCAAATACTTGTAGGTGTGAACACCTATATAGGAGGATCATAACTTAAACTAGTAATATTTGGTAAGACTGCCTAACTTGGTCTATGCATCTAAGCTTCAATACATTCAGGTCACAAAAGGGTTAATAACTAGCAGGAAGTCTTTTGTAAAAGTGATACTAAACTGTTGGTTTATGGGATTGCTGGGACAGAACTGTGAGCAACAGAATTACATTAAATGGAGCTGTAGTTTGATATTTTATTATTATATTCCATTTTTAGATTGGTATTTCTTTCTGCTTACTTCTTTCTAATGATCCTGTTGGACTTGTTGATTATAAGTTGAAAAGCAGCAAGAAAATGAATTACCTAATGATCAGCGCCTTTTCTAACTTGTCTTAATAAAGGCCTAGGTCCATTAAATGCACTTTGCCCCTAGTATGAATGTAATATGGTATTATTATTTATAGAATATTAGAAGGATTTACTAAGTGTGTGGTAGTAGAGAGCTTCTCTAACACACAATTTTTAATTACAGCAATAATCATTTCTTTTATTCACATATAGGAAAAAAAGCATCGCAGATCTGTGTTTTGTGATCCCTTCATCAAGTAGGAATAATAGCATATTTGGAATCAGGAGAGACCTTTACTAAATTACAATTATTTATAGAAATAATAAATATAGACAAATTTAAAAAAAAATTAAATTACAATGCCTTAACTTATTGCCACAATTTCAACACTTTCTCCACATGAATACATGTAAACATAAAACAATTATCTATGACAGCAATAGCAGAAGACTATAGCATTTGTATATGGTTGTGTTTAGTTCTGATATTACTAAATATTCTGTGATTTTACTGTAATCCAACTGATATCAGTGTCATTATCTCTTTTTTTTATATAATATTTCATATATTTTTTATTGAAGAGATAAACACTTGACAAACATTTGATAACTATCTTAACTATGTCATTTTTTCATTAATATTTGTTATTTAATTCTGTATGTTTCAAACAAATGTATATGATTTCTTATTTGTATTTTACTTTCTTAATCTACTGGCAAGCTTTTCTTTTTATTTTGTTGTATGTTTCTCTCTCTGTTAGTTTAGGTATTTCTTTCCGTTAGTTCAGATCAGTTGTAGATATAATAAATGACAGAATGTAGCAGTGTGTATGGGTGATTTTGTAACATCCCCCGCTCTATAAAATTGTTTTAGTTATATTATAAAATGAAACATAAACATAATAATAAAAATCAGAAAAGAAATGCAGACCAAAAAAATTGTAAACATCTCTTTACATTGGTGGTTAGTGGAGAAATGCCCCCTTTTTCAGCAGCATTCCTGTTAATTTTGTTTGAGATCTCCCTGGACTTTGTAGTTGAAAATATACACTATAATGGACTATGCTTTAATCTAGATGTTATAAGGTAATTTCTCTCAGGTACATTTTAAGTCTCCTGTTTATTGATTGAGAATTATGAACTACTCTATGTTTCACCTGGCAGTTCACTAATTTGGACAGTTAAATTTCTGTATTACATAAAATGTCAGCCTGCTTGCTATAGCACTAATTGAGACTTCTGTCATTGGAGCTTCCCTACACAAATTAAATAACATTCATTACTCTGTTGAACAAATATCAGAGGCGTAAGATTTCACTAACTCATTCTTCAGTTTTATTTAGCTGGATGAGGCAGACTTAACGAGTCACACTTGATCGACAATTTAAAACCCATGGATTATTTCTGCATCTCCTTTAATTACACACGAATCCTATTAAGCTGACCAAAAAGATCAGAATTTAAACTGCTAAATTTAACCCTACATTTTACCAATCACATTCATGTTATATAGTGGTTTAAAACAGTTATAGCAACTGCAAACCAAATAATAATGGAGCTTTTTCTGGGACTTATTTTTATCAAAGCCAAAAATGCTTGCTGTCATTTCAGATCAGTGTTCGAGACCACACTTTGCAGAGGCAGTTTCTCATAGCAGTATGACTTCACATTTGTTTGCAAAAGTATTCAGTAAAACATTTTTTTTAACCTAAACATTGAAACAATTTAATTAGGATTTATGTGCTGATTACTTGGATTAAATGTGAGGTAGGGATGAGCCAATCTGCGCAGTTTTTGTATAAAATGTTGTGAACCCAAACATTGTGGTTATTACCATTGACGGCTATGAGGATGGGGTGGTAAATCCTGTCGGTAAATTCTGGTACTGGTAGAGGGACATGTACCAATGCAAAATGTTTTTAAAAATACTGTACAGTAGGTAGAGTGCCCTTACTGCAGCTCCTAGGGGGGCATTGTATTACAGGCTTTGGGCATGCCTTTAAGCATGCATTGTGTTAAGGTGCCCATACAGCTTACAATTATCTGGAGATTTTTGTCTGCGATTGCGTTTTCGTCAGAAAATCTGCCAGTTGATGGGGAGTGCACTGCCTCAATTACTGTACAACTGGCAGATTTTTGTCTTTCAAGCAGGCTAGAAAACTTTTGTCTAATTGGATAAAAATTGACAGGTTAGTGGCGCTGTTGTACAACAAAAATCTCAAGATGAAAACTGCACATGCTCAAATGAAATTATGTCCTTTCAATCGATGAAAATCAGCCAGGTGGTGGTGCTGACAAGCATAATTGCAAACTACATTGGTCTGTGCATGATGGGCTAGTTGTAAGATAATTGAACAATGGTGAGATGTCTGGACAAAAAAAGTTGTACAATGGTTGGAAGGTGTATGGCCACCTTTAAGGTGCCCATACACTCTTCAACCCTTGCAAGACTTTTGTCTTGCAAGGGTTGTAAAGTACTTTAAAAAACGTACGATCTGCCCATCTTGGACAAGCAGATCGTACTTGCGATCATCGCAAGCCCGCCCCCCCTGAGGGGCTTCCGATGACTGCAATGCTGAACGAGCAAGTTTTTATTGCTGAGGTGAGGGGAAATCATCCAAACGGGCACTTGTTTTGGTGACAACAGTCTTAAGAGGGGATTTTGTATCACTTCATGTTGTCATATATTGCACAGGAAGTGAAAATAAATCTTTCTAATTGCAGATTTTTTTAAAGCAGAAAATAAACTGACATGGGAAATATATTCTTTTTTCCTATGCTCCTTAGCTTCATCTAGTGGTGAGAATGTGGTATTTATCTGAAATTACCTTGGGACTTTGGAGTTTGAAACAATGTAAGGTGATGAGACTGAACGGATTAATATTACATAAATGTATTTTCAAAAATGTTAACCTTCAAAACTGAAAACAAGTGTAAGACAGCTGCTACAAATATGACTCTTATCAGGCAAGATATTGTCCGAAACATGCCTTTTACTTTATGGAAAACCAAGAGACTGGATCTTAGAGCAAACCCAACATATAACCACAAGAACAAACATTAACAAAAGCATTAACTTAACATAACCACCTAGTGGCAGAACTACTAAACACAGCATACCATATGAGAAAGGTTGTTGCACCTATACCTAACTAAACTAAGGTTACCAGAATTTCAAAATAAAACTCAAGGACACCCTAATATCCATGCCCGCTTTTAACCACAAACATACACTCATGTTAGTTACACATATAAAATCATGCTCCCATTGTTAACAAGCTCTGAGCCCTGCCGAATGGACCATTGGAACATCTGGTACCAGCCTCACAGCCATGGTAACCAGGAAGCTCAACATACCCAATGGCTCATGGAGGTGGTGTGTTATATGGCAATCAATCAGTTTTGGTGGGTTTAACATTCCATACCACATCAGATAATGCTTTGTCATAGAGGACTCTATAGCACATGCTCAAGCCCTGCACTGAGTTCAATTAGTGACTGCAGAGGTGGGCTTCTGATGAAGGGGATGTACCCTGAAACACATTAGGCTTTTTACAGTGACCGGCTGGTCTGGTCTATCAATTTGATAAATCACCTTTGCATTGTTTATTCCTGATGATGGGGGATATGCATTCGTTACATGCTCCAATTGTGAGTATTCTTAACTTGTTTCTTTTCACAATAAACCTTATGTATTTCACAAAGAGAGGGTGCTGTCTTTTCTGTTGTTTTCGGTGGGCTTAGTGTGTACAGGCTATACTATATACTCCTATATATGGTGCCTCTGCTGGTATTCCAAGTGTATTGCAGTCTCACTGATCATCCATGCAGTGTTTCTAGGGGACATTTAGAAGGGAATTCCTGGTTGCTCATGGTAACAGGACCTGATGGTATGTGCTATAATAGGTATCCCTATGGGACCATGGATAACTGCATCCAATATGAAATAATCATGGATGATCATAAATAAAAATAAACATAAAATTAATACAAAATGAATGGTTGTTCTTGCATATATGTGTAAAACAAAAAAGTGCATAGGCTATATTACAACATGCCATGAGTGTTAAAATGTATGCTTCAGAATCATAACTAGTGTGGTGAAAAAAAATAATGAAACGTCAAGAGACATGATGGTTGATTTACTAAAGGTAAAAAGGCTGCTAACTTTTTAATTGAATTTTCTCTTTGAAAGGGACTTTTCCATTTAGCTTAGTAAATTAGATTGATTGATAAATGAGAAGTGATTGGGTATTCTTTGCAAAATGAATTTTCATCACATTCGCTAAGCTAAGGGAAAAAAATCCTTTGAAAAGTGCAAATTCCCTTGCAAAGTAAACAGCCTATTTGCCTTTAGTAAATCAATCCCATTGACTTGGTGGCAGTTGGGGTTTTGAAACCTTCTCAATATAACATTCAGCTGAAATCAGCTGCACAATGTAAAATTAACTACCTATGTACCCATCTGGGTTAGCTGAAGTTAGTGATGGTGTGAGAATGTGCAGTATTTTGGGTGCAGTGTTTGTACATTTTTTTTCAAAGAATGCAGGGGTGCTGTGAAAAAAGGCAGCTTTTAAACAAACAGTCAGTAACAACTGCCTGATGCACTCTAATCACCCCAACATGTGCAGTGGTGTGCTGAAATAAACAGCTTACTGGACATGATGTAAACAAGCCCTAAAAGTTATAATCTAAAACAAAAAGGAAAAAGACTCCCAATAATAGAAAAAGGTATATATGGTATTCACAATTTAAGAGTTACACAGTATGGATGTACATACTGTGCAGACAGGCAGGGCACATAGGAAAATGTATCCTAGATTTGCAACTCAAAGAACTCAAGTACAGTTTATTAAATGATATTACCATATCGCCATAACTGATTTTATTTTAATCCCTAGCTTTCATGATAATAGCAGCTGCTGATGCTGATATTAAAGCCTTTGTTTTGGCACTTTGTGTTATGGGGTGACAATGTTCTGCTCTACCACCCACAATCTCCTGCCTGTAAATCACCCCATGCTTTCCAAAAGGAAACTATAATCTTCTGTGCTGATGCACATTGCCCAGGCATATTCAACTATTGTCACCATTTAAGGCAGACCTTGCCTTAAATGGTGAAATATGAAACTGGAATGCCGAATATGTTTAAAGCCCCCCCACCCCTAAAAAGTCAAATCACCTAAAAAGGTGGTTTAAACATACTATCCTCACCCCTGGCTTTTGATACTTGTAATGTTGCTATGCCTTACCATTGCCTCTGGGATAGCTGGGCTCTCAAAATCCCATGGAAATGCACCCTAGCCAATTGCATGGATGTATTCTAACAGGATTTCAAGTGCCCAGCTCTCCCAGGTGACAGAGGTAGAACACAGTGGCCTCACCTGCACCTTCCTAAACCTTGTTTTTTTAAATTACCTTTCACTTTGAGGGTGGGAGCTCTTTCAATAGAGTGGACCTTCCATTTTCTTGGAAAGCCTGCATTAAAAAGGCCTAATTGTCCTTGACTAATGTTTGAAGGCCAGGCAGTGTGTTATGGTTACTATGGTTACATTGTTACATCGTTTTGAGGTTGAATAAAAACACAGGTCCATCAAGTTTAACCTTTGTGTGTGTGCGTGTCTCTTGTGCGTGCATGTGTGTATAAGAGTTCATGTGTGGTCTAGTATTTAAGTGTACCTATACCCCTGTATGTTACAGTCTTTTATGATGGAAGCTAATTGATTTTTGAATGAATCAATATTCTTTGCTGATACCACTGCTTGTGGCAGAGAGTACCAAAATGAAACCGCTCTAACTGAAAAGAAGCCCCTATGCCCTTTGTGGATAAATCTTTTCTCTGTTAATTTTAGGTGGTAGCCTCTAGTCCTTGTTACGTGTTTTACAGTAAAAAGTTTAGTGCCGAGGTTACCATCACCACTGAACATTTTGTACAACAAAATCATGTCCCCTCTTAATCTCCCCACTTTTAACGTGAGCAAGTTTAAATTTAGCAGCCTTGTCTCGTAGTCTTGATCCTCCAGCCCCTTAATTAGTTTGGTTGCTCTACTTTGGACCTTCTCCAGCTCCAGGACATCTTTTCTGTGGACTGGTGACCAAAACTGAACCGCATATTCAAGATGAGGTCGAACAAGTGATCTATAAAGTGGCAAAATTATTGTTTTGTCTCTACAGTACATTCTCTTTTTAATACATGGCAGTACTTTGTTAGCTTTGTTTGCTGCAGCCTGGCATGGCAAGCTATTATTCAATCTGCGGTCAATTATGACCCCCAAATCTTTTTCCCTTTCTGATTTCCCTAGTGGAGTACTCATTAATGTGTATTCCGCTTGCCAGTTTTTAACCCCAAAGTGCATTACTTTACATTTTTCATCATTAAACCTCATTTGCTATATAGTTGCCCACTCCCCTATTGTTCCAGGTCCTCCAGTAATGTTATAATGTCTAAGTCCGTGTCTATTACACTCCCAATTTTAGTATCATCAGCAAACACAGAAATATGGCTATTAACACCTTCCCAAATATCATTTTGTGGTACCGTGTCAAATGCCTTTGCAAAATCCAGATATCCCAAATCCACCCGACTCCCTTTATCCAGATCTCTACTCACCTCTTCGTAGAATGTTAGTAGGTTGGTCTGACAAGAATGGTCCTTCCTAAATCAATGCTGATTATCACTTATAACACCATGTCACAAACAAAATCCACTAAATAGTACTTTATCATTCCCTCAGTTTGCATACTATTGATGTTAGACTGACTTGGCCATAATTACCCGATTGGCATCTCTAACCTTTTTTGAATATTGGTACTACCGTAGCTTTACGCCAGTCACTTGGTACCCTTCTAGTCATCAACGAGTCCTTAAAGATAAGGAATAATGGTCTGGCTATAACCTGGCCAAGCTCTTTAAGTACTCTGGCAGTAACCTCACTGATGCTGAGCCTAATGCTGAGCCTAATAAAAATGCAGACCCTGGATCAATGAGCAGGTACCTGCCTCAACTGACCTAATGATTAGCATGGCCCTCGGGACAGCAGTCCACATGCCTTGAGTTCTGGGCTTGTGGCATCAGAGTAAAGTGGAGAATTATTAATTTTTCTTCTTTCTTTAAATGCTATTATGTCTTTAAATAGCAATTGTAAAGACAGATATTTCAACAATAGAATGGGTCAAGTGGACATCTCTGGGTTTCTCTGGGCAACACCTCCACAGTTCATCTGCTTGATGTTTAATTATTAAAATAAAAATTATTTGCCTTAAAAGAAATTTCTGATATCTAATTGCTCTATTACTATATTTGTATGCAACTGATACATTTACATTAAATACAAACTTATTTACAAAAGCTATTATTTGCTATCATGTGGAGAGGCCCTGAACAATTCAGTTAATCCAGTATATTTTCTGTCTGATCCAGATAGTGATATTCAGCAACAGTAATTACTAGTTTCATGCCCTAGTTCATAAATTTGCAAATTATCTAAAACTGTGATAAGCTGTCACAAATTGATGTTTGGATATTTTTTCCTTTCATTTTTGCTTTTTACTAATATGACAATGGTAGAACACAAACGGGCTCACTTAGTAAGGCAAGGTACAATGTTCAAAGAATAGCTAACTATATATAACCAATCAGCAGCTATCTTTCACTTTCCTGACTCCCTATGCAAAATATAAATGCTTGAAATGTGTGCCTTTCATAGCCCTTTGTACTGATTTATTAAAACTCTCCCAAAAATATTTAAATTATTTCAAGCCATGCTGGAACAGAAGATGAGCCCTTGTCATCAATTTTCAAAGCCCTTTATTTTCATGCCTATTCGTTTACAAAACCTTTTTTTTTTCAATTTCCATGAAAATCAGTATTTAAAAATAGGAAGATCAGTAAGTGAACTGCTAATGTTATTGCTAATGGCTGTTCTGAGTCTAGGGCCTATATCTGCTGTGGAATTTATAGTTTGGAAGCATTTCCAAAAAGAATCTCATAAGGTGTAAGATCTGTATTTTTATGAGTGGTCATTCATCACAGGAGCGAGCTTGGATCGGTGGCTACTTTAAAACACACACTGAGACCATTGTAAACAAAAGTAGCCACTCTCCAGAAGGAAAGACATTGTCAGCACCAATTCAGAGATGACTTGAGGATCTACAGCCAAGTGATGTACATATAAAGTACATTTTTGTTAATAGTTAAGGTGCTTGAATGTATTTTTAAGATTTAACTCCTGAGTTAAATCTTCAGGCCTTGTACATTTTGGGCATTGTAATATAATCATTCTGAAATCTCCAAAATGGGAAATACTTTCAAATAAGTTTCCAGGATTGTGCAAGATGCAGGTAACACACGGAGTAGTAAATACTGCTGCAAAAATGGTGAAACCTGGTGCTAGTCTGGACCACTTCCCAGATAGCAAGCAATTGAGTTGCAAGTTATAAAATGACTTGCTAAACTATTGCTAGACTTGCCAAGCTTCACAATTTTGTTGCACAATTACAGCACAAGTCTGCATTGCAAGTCTCCAGATCAACGTGCTTTGCAAAAGTGCTGTACACTTGCAGAGCTCTTGCTAAGACCTGCATGACTCTTGCCGTAGACTTGCCAAGCAAATTTGCTACAAATTCAAAAGTGTCAACTAGAACTTGTGCTGCAAGTGTTCTGCAAGTCTACAACTTGCTAGGAATGTGTGCAGCAAGTTAATAAGAATTACAATTTAACCCTTCCACAAGTTTGTGGCACGTTATCCTTGCTATCTGGGTTACTCTTTTCACTCTGGGGTGCTTGATCCTATAGTTTTAAAAGAAACCCCAGCTCTACTAGACCAGCGCTGGTGGAATCAATGAGCTGCAGAGACCCTGTAAGGACCCTGGGCTGTAAGGACATCTGCTTGGCAGCTTCATCAGCTTGAACATTTCCCTTTGCCATGGAATCAGTAGCTCAAGTGTGAGCCTGACCTTCATTATGGCTACCTCAACTTGGAACAGGAATGCAATGAAAATGTCATTCAATTAAATGTGCATGCTTGATTGGCTTACTTACTAATATTTGGAAGTTCCTGGTCTTCCAAATAAGACCCAAATCATGGGTTACCCCAAAAGCATACCTACTGTTAGTGTAAAAATTAAGTATTTTGCCTTTTGATAATGTGGCACCCTGCTTCCTTCAGCATGAATGCTGAGGGGAGGGAATCTGATCAGACTACTTTAGAGCTATTTGCAATGGTATAGCCTGTATGGGGCTGTTCATCTTCTGTATAGAATCCAGGTCCATCTAAAAAAAATCACATTCTATATCTGCAAATGCCTATTCTAGGACTGGACCTATGGCAGAAAATTCTTATATCATCAGTTCAACACAGTCATGTGGTTGCTCTCCTGATTCCTAAAGTTCACCATCTGTTGGTAAAAGAGTAGCTGGAATTTATATTGTACACCTCTTAATTCTTAATTGTCAAGTTTGTAGGCACAAGTAATGCTTCCTAGTATTTGGTGAGTCTAACATTAGATACATATTTGTTTGGGCATGCTGAAGTATCTCTTGCACAGCATGTGGAACTAGCCTTGTTAAATCATGGCCCAATATAATATGTGCAACTTTTTCAAGCAACAATGCTAGTGCTGCCACTGATCTTCCACAGCTTGGTGAACCCTAGATTACAGGGTCCAGCTGACAAGAAATATACAAGAAAGGGCAATGTTTTCCCTCATGTTCTTGTGTTAACATCCACGTTACATCAGATAATCTTTAACACAGCGCCAATGGTGTAAGTTCAAAGGAGACAGTCTGCAATGGTCGTAATGCAGGATGCTAACAAGGCAGCTCTCACTTGGTTCTAGGAAAACCTCAACACTGCAAGACAAGACACAGAGAGCGCCTCCATCGTGTAAAAACTTTTTATTTAAACAAATAAAAACTGGTGAAAATGGTACTCACAAAAGTCGAGTAAAAACAGGCATGTAATGGTCAGAACACGAGGTGCTTATCCACCGGCTGTTCGTCCTCCCTGATGGTTTACATGTTTCTGAGGTCATGCCTCCTTCATGCCTCCTTCATGCCTCCTTCTTTAGAACCTCATCATTCTGCTACACCTTGCCCTGATATATTTTTGCTTTCCTTGAGCCATGTTTGAACAGCTTTCCAAGTTTTAGAATCAACTTGTTGCAACCCATATTTCAGCATGAAATCATTACATAAAATTCAATATCAAACTGACCTTGAGGTCTAATATTGCATTTTCTGTCACTTTTCATATTTTAAGAGGGTGTTTAGTCATATATTCCTCTGCTGTTAGTCTACATGGTTCCTCAGAGGGACCCTGTCCCTGTGCCCCTTTGAACTTGGTAACTCCATTACCCTGCCCTTTCACCCCTTATTTTTACCTAGTGATCTGGCCAGTAACATACTTCCCGTCTTAGGGTGGCTCTATTCTATGAAGGAGCAATGCAGCCTCCTTTAGAAAACAGCACTGTCAGCCTATTGAGATGGTAGAGTTAGATGTACTAGCAGATTTAGATGAACTTGACTAGTGAACTAAAGTCAAACTCCAGCTAACACTTTTTAAGCAGTTATAGCAAAAGTTTATTTTTCTTTTGGGATAAAGGTTTTATATAAATGAATAAAATCTGACCTTTGAAAGCACCCCTGTCAACCCTTTATCTGCCACCTTTATTAGACTGCTTGTCTGTTTAATGACATTGAATAATAACAAACCTTCTGCGCCAATTACAAGGTGAAAATAAAGAACAAAAGCCTGAAAAAACATAAAAAATGCAGCTACCACATCTAAGGATTGGCAAGCTGCAATATATTAATGGTTTTCTTTTGTTTTTAGATATGCCATATGTAGGAAGCACTAAACACTCAAAAAGTAAGCAACAGGAGCGCATGCGCAAAGCCGCCGATGGAGGTAGCCTTCTGAGACGGCTCTGCAGCTCGCTCAGGCAACCGTAAGATTAGAACGGAGCCTCCCGCTCCCCAACCAACTCACCTTCTGTACCGATCACCGGACACATCGAGGCATCAGGTCATGTCGTCCTCGGGCACCCGCAACCCTAACAAGGGAAAACAACAACCCATCACTGAGACGCTGGCTCGGTCCTCTTCCAAGATGGCGCCGGCGGCCCACGTTACCACTCCACAGAACCGCCCGACTTCTGCATCCAGCAGTGATATGGAGGAGGGAGACCATGACAGTCAGGACGGAGATCGCCCTAGACAAAAATCACAGACAGCTCTCCTGAAGCGCTTTGATACTATGCTACAAAAGGCTCTGCAGTCTACCTCAAAGCAGATAACAGACAAACTGCTGAAAGAAATCAGGGGAATAGGGCATCGCACAGCAGCCATGGAAGACAGGTGTGACAACATTGCGACTCATCTCTCCGCGGTCACAGGAGACATTGGCACTCTCCGGGAGGAAAGCTCACAACTCCTCTCCAAATTAGAAGACCTGGAGAATAGGTCCCGCCGGTCTAATATCCGCATCAGGGGGCTCCCGGAGCATATAGAGGACTTGTACTCCACCACCACTGCGCTCTTCCAGGAGCTGGCCCCAGACATCCCTCTCGAGCGCCTGGAGATCGAAAGAACCCACCGTGCACTGAACCGCAGACGTCAGGATGGACCCCCGAGAGATATTCTGGTAAAACTCCATTATTATCGTACTAAAGAGGCCCTAGTGGCGGCTGCCAGAATCAAAGCATCGCTAGGCCCACTGTCCTCAAAGCATCGCTAGGCCCACTGTCCTTCCAGGGTCACGAGTACCAGCTTTTCGCTGATTTGGCTCCTTCGACCATTGCAAAACGGCGTACATTGAGACCCTGTCTTGAAGTGCTCACTAAGCACCACATCCAATACAAGTGGGGATTCCCCTTCCGGCTGTTATCGCATGGTGGTAGACAACATGCCTGTGTCACCCTGGAGGAAACCCAAGCAAAATTAGCCACCATGGGCCTTATGGATTCATCGCCCACATCCCCTGCTCGGAGACAACCCACACCGTCTTCCTCCAAGAGATCCCGTAGTGACTCGGTACCAACGCCACTCTGGTGAATCCTGCGGCCAGGTAATGAAGACAACATCCAAACACACCGCCCCGGGATGAAAGAAACTGATGATGATCAACAGACTCCCACTTTCTCTAGCGAGACTGAACAATGGCTGCGGACAACCGGTTTAAATACATCTTCACACCCAGAGCTCTTAACCTCTTACTCACTGAACATGCCGCCCGACAACTCCACCGTACGGCCAACAAATTTTATACTAAAGGCAACAAAGCTGACTCTCTCTTAGCCTCCAAACTTCGAAGGTTAGACCCATCCTTTAAACCGGTCAAGCTTCGTACACCCACGGGATCACACACCAGTAACCCAGTGAAAGTCCTGGAATTGTTCCAGCAGCATCTCTCCACTCTTTACTCGTCCCAGGACCTCTTCTCCCCTACTCAAACGGACCGATTCTTTCATGACCTCGACCTTCCACAGCTGACAGAGGCCCAAGTAACCTCCTTTGAGGAACCCATCACAGAGGTTGGCCTTGCAATAGCCTCACTCTCTCTCGAGGAAAACGCCCGGGTGTAGATGGCTTCACCACTGCTTACTATGTCACTTTCAAAGACCTATTGATCCCCCTTTTAACCTCCTCCTTTAATGCCCTGCGCACAGGACAATCCCTTGGCCAAGAATCCCTCACTGCCTTGATTTGCATGATCCCCAAACCAGCTGCTGATCATACAAACCCGTCGAACTATAGACCGATTTCCCTACTCAATGTAGACATTAAATTATTAGCCAAAGTCCTGGCCAACAGACTTAATAGTGTGATTGGCCACCTAATCTCCAATGACCAAGTCGGTTTCATTCCCACCAAACAAGCCAGCAACAACGTCCGGAGGGTTACCCTCATAACTCATGTTGCACAAACAATGAAAATTCCTGCAATGCTTCTTTCCCTTGACATCCAAAAAGCATTCGACAGCGTCTCCTGGCCCTATTTGTTTCACACCCTACGACACTGGGGATTTGGACCGTCCTTCCTCACTTGGATTTCCTCCCTCTATAATAAACCTATAGCCCGCATCAAATATTCCAGCTTCTGCTCCCAATCATTCCCAATTTTGAGAGGCACCAGGCAGGGTTGTCCGTTATCGCCGCTCCTTTTTGCCCTAGCTTTAGAGCCGCTGGCACAGAAGTTGCGTAACTCCCAGGATATTTCCGGCATCAAATTAGAAGGCACCTCCCATAAGATCTGTATGTTTGCGGACGATGCATTGCTTTTTATAACTAACCCAGTGGTCACTTTGCCCAACCTCAATACAATACTAACCGACTTCGCAAATATCTCAGGACTCTGCATAAATGACTCTAAATCTATGGCTCTAAACATCTCCCTGCCCGCACCGCTCGTTGCATCTCTAAAGAGTTCTTACCCCTACTCCTGGTGTGAAAACCGAATGCCATATCTAGGTATCAAGTTGACACATTCCTATCAATCTTTATATAACGCGAACTATCCTGAGATGATGACCAAATTGTCACAGATGTTACGGACATGGTCCCACTATCAACTCTCCTGGTTGGGCAGGATTGCCACGATAAAAATGACCCTATTGCCTAAGATTCTTTATTTCTTTCGAGTATTACCAGTCGCGATACCCAGCCTAAGCCTCAAGAAACTGCATGGTGCATATAACATGTATTCTAACATAAAACTGCATGGTGCATAGAACATGTATTCTAACATAAAAATAGCCCAGCGTGTCAATACCAGGTTCCCAAATCATTAAAGCAAACATAAAACTGTTCTTACAACCCCATTTAAGCTAACCCATCTTTAACACATTTATAATACCCTAGTAAAATGACATGCATTGGGAATGTTTACACCTCAGGCTGTCAAGAGTAAGCACATTTTTCTTAATAAAATTTGGCAATATTGCTTTATTTTTTCCTTCTGGCATCAAATTACTTCTTTTATCAGTAGTTCCTTTGCTCTGCCTAACTTTCTCTATCCATAAACATGCCTCTTTGGCCTTTTTGGGGATTTCCCTTATCCTTGCATCAGAAAAAAAGGTTTGAGAACCTTATATTTCTATGCAGATAAATGTATTCCACTCAAATTGTTAACCCCCATTTAATTACATTATCAGTGCAAATACAGTTAGTTAACTCTGCCCTGCCTCTGCAAACTGACGTAAGAAAACATTCCTTTTGAGAAAATATGGTAATTATGGGTCTCTTCTCACCACACTGGGCTTACTTTCCTCCATGTCAGAATCATTTTATGTATTCCTTTTGTCATATTAACTGTGCATTGCCTAGTTTCTATGGAATACACAACATGAAAACAAAACATCAAAAAACTTTTTTAAAAATCACTTCAGCGTGCCATTTTAATATCTCTCACCCTGCATCTTGTCCATTTAGTTTCCATAAATATTTTTGAATAGATGCTGAGGACCACATTCACATACATTTCCTGTATACTTTGGTCCACATTTCATTCTGCATTCCTAATATCTTCCACTGTAGTCACACATGCAGAAGCAGTGTGCACAGAAACTAGTACACTGTTTTTTTCCCACTACTCCCTTACAGCTTCACATCTCCTCCCTAATGTCCTGCCCAGGGGGCACATCTACCACAAGGCAAACAAGGCATTTGCCTTGGGTGGCACTTTCTAAGGGGGTGGCAAAAACCACTGTCCCAAAACCAGAAGGAGCCTCACCTGCCATTAACATGGCCACATCATGTCCTTATCAGCAGCGGTTCAGGACCACCAGGAACATGGCACAAATAATACCTGGGGTTGGGGGTCTTCTATAGGCAGGGCTTTGTGATCTCTGCTTCGTTTACTGCTTAGCATGGATCCCATGTTTGGAGTGTAAAGAGGGTAAATGGGGAGTCCAGAGAGTCTCAGACACAGTTTACATGTAAAGGGCCAGCAGAAGGCGGATGGACATGGAAGAAGTCCTCTCACTCCGGCCACAGGCTGCACACAGTGGACTCCCGCAGCTTGCATTCTCTCTCAAGTAATGCTCCCCCACGGCTCACAGGGTTCAGCCCCACTAGATCTTCAGGTGGAGAATTTGCTCATTCTTCAGCATGGCTGTGGCCCATGTCAAGCCCAAGCCGGTCCTTTCCTGAGTTAAATCATCGGCAACAGTGTCCCAAGGCAGGAAGACATGGCCAGATCTTTTGAAGGCTGTCTGCAGTCCTGTGTGTGGGGGACTGAGCTAGTGATTGTCTGTGTGCCCTTCTCACCCCTTCCCAACACACACACTCTTATTATATGCAAGGCAACAAAGTGACCCCACGCCACCCCAGTCATGACCAGCTGGCTGTGTTTGTGTCCCCATATTGAATTATATTTTATTAAATGCAGTGACAACAAAGTGACCCCATGTCACCCCTAGTCATGACCACCTGGCTGTGGTTGTGTCCAGAAGTGTATCTACCACAATGCAAACTAGGCATTTGCCTTGGGCGGCACTTCCCAGGGAAGGCAGGAAAAAAATACCTCCCCAAACCAGTGAGGTAGAGCCTCACCTACCATTAAGAGAAAAAAAATGTATAGGGTAGCACAAAAGCAAAATACACCACTTGTCCTGCCCACATCCCTGTCCACCTCTCTACTTTGACAGTCTTATGGCACAAAGTATTGTGGGAGATTACCCAGAAGTGCAAAAGACCAGCAGAAGTAAGTAAGAAAATATTTCATAGCATAATGACAAAGCCTTTTTGTTTATTTCACAATGCTGGTTCTGAATACCTAATGTGATGTTGAAGCCTTTAGATCTCTTTTAACTTCTAAAAAAGCCAGCAACAAAATACATACATAGTCTGAAACGAAGTGATATCAGTGCTGTGTACATGACACTTTCAACGTGATTTCTTGTGTATACATCATTGCCATGCTTATCAACTAATGTAAATAATTAAAATGAAAATAGAAGGAACACTGGATTAAATATAACGTTCAGGTACTATACTAATATGTCCTTGTAATTTGTTTCTGTGATAGTGCAGTGAAATAATTTCTAAACTAAAATGTAAAGTGATCTCTTGTTTCATAACCTGGTCAGGTTCTGTTGACAAAGCCTGAGTTTAGCAAAAGTTGAACTTAGTGCTAACCGAGGTCAGTAGTATGCTTTACTTTTGTCATTACTGCAGCTTTGCAAATACAATTAACCTGTGTGCTTAAGCCGCCTATGTGCATCGCTCCGTTTTGATCCTTGTGAAAAATGTTTGTATTGTTCTGGAAAGGTAATAGTTGAGTAGTGAATACAGAACGTTATCTTTTTGGACAACAGCTGTTCATTTTGACTGTGAGCATTACTAGTTCTGTAATTCCACCTGTAATAACAACTTACTATGTAAAAATTCTAACTAATTCAATAAAATGAGACTTGAAAAAATGAATTAGTTAGGCAATGTCCTTGCACTCTTTGTAGATCCAGGCAGGAAACACCAAACACATCTTTTTAGTTTGAATAGAATGGAGAAAGGTTTGACTGTCCACCAACTTGTATTGTTCTCTGAGCCTTTGTTATGGAAAGTCCCCCTTCCCATTTCCTGTCCCTGTGGGAGCCAAAAAATAAGTTAATTCTCCCCAAAGCTGACACTGGCAGGATGACCAAACAAATGATTTGCAACACAGCGCCCAGTAAAGGTGTTCTTTCACAGAGGGAAGGGGCTGCCATCCTCAAGGCCACCGGAAAGCATCCTCATAATTGTTTTACATGACACTGACAGGAAACTGAACTCCGCCACTTTATTACAGTTAAGGTTTTTTATTGCTGTCTGTGCCCAATTGGAGAGATCTCGTTTTGCTAAACAGTGGCACTGGAACAGAAAGTAGGGACACATATCTTTATTAAAACACAGACAGCAATGAAACCTGTTCTACCTGTTCCCTATTGTATCAATAACAAAACAAAACAGAAAACATCAAAATGCAAAGTCTGCTAACCTTTCAAAACCCTGTCCATCCATGTAAACATATAGCAAGACCCTCCAGCACTATGCAAGAACAGCTTTTCTGTGATTTGGGTTTCTCAGCTATTCTCTCCCATTACATCATCCTCACTTTGTTGAGGCACTGCAGGCAGTGGCAGGGTCATAAGTTAAGTATATTTTTGCTTTTTCGTGTAATGTGCATTTTTTTTTTACAGGTAACACTGCATTTTCTATACAGAAGTCTACCTAGATGTTTATCTTCCCTTAACAGTCCCAACAGTAACAAAAAAAACTGAAATGCATTAGTATTTTAAGAAGTGGAGTACCTAGGGAGTACCACTTACAGTAGGGAGTACCACTTACAGGGTGTGCCTGTACAATATGAGTATACAAATGCAAGGAAGAGTGAGAGTCACTGTGATCTTTGACTGTAAACATCCTGTGGTTGTAATATTTCTTTTGTGAAGCTCAGTTACTAGGTAGTGGCTGCACTTCCACCTACAAGGGACCTCACAGAGGATAGGAGGGGGCCCTGAAGAAGTTAATTAGAACAAAAAATGGAGGCACCACCAAATGAACTAGAGTTCAAAGGAGGTTTTATTGGTAAAAATAAAAGCATCAAAGTGCCAATGCATTTCAGGGCAAACAGGCTCCCTTCATCAGGGCTTCAGGTGTAATTCAAAGAGGGAACGCCTAGGGGAAATTTACGATTGTGACCACGCTTACAAGGGTATATGCAGCAGTTCACAATTGGGAGGTTAACTTTAGATTAGATTTTGGAACTTTTTATTTTGTCTGTGTCCCTGTTTGAGAAATCTTTTGAGAGATTTCCCACTTCTTACTGTAAGAACGAGACTGGTCACTGTGAACTACCACACATTGCATTGCAATTAGAATAATAACCATAATCTTTGAAAATAAAATCAAAATGTTTGCAATGTAATGATTTCCGCAATCTTGTTTAACAACTGTAATGGTTTTCTATTTTTAAATTCCCACAAAGATCATCATAAATATTCCAAGGAGCAGATGGGTCATTCAGGCACTTATAATCAATTTTCATTAGCAGGTTAAAATGTAAGCATTTTACAAAGGACTAATTATGCTTCCAGGTCAGCCTTTTTAGTAAAGGTTTTTGCAGCTATTTTATTACAGGTTTAAATTGCTCATGGATTTCATCTTTGTTCTCTTTTTTGTATCCTGTGCTAAGAAGCATGAAATTCACAGTGGCAGTTGCTCACCAACAAAAATCCACCTGATACTCGCAGAACATCTTATTACCTCTTATTGCCTAAAAAATGCAGCTGCAGAGGAGAAACAATTCAAGCAGCACCACAATGAAACAACTAATATGGTTTACAATCTGCTATGAGTGTAATCACTTTTTCAAGTTACAGCTTCTGAGATTAGATTCTTGAGAAGTCTAAAATTAAAGTAAACTCAGCACAATGTAGGAACATTCAAACTGAGTGTGTGATGAAAATTGCATTAGCAGAGGTTCCCTTAGTGAAACCAGTCAAAACAATCAGTTGATCCAGAAGCTTACTTTAACTGGTATACATGTAGTTTATAATGTGCACTGCGCCTTACTAAAAATCATGTAACATAATAATCCAAATCAATGTACTCGAATGTGAAAGTAATATTCTAAAAACAAGGTTTGATCATCAGGTTTTCCTTGTTTTCATCATATGTTCATTTTAATTAATTTGTTTGGCTAAAGATAAAATTTCTGACCGTGTTTCTTTTATTTCTGTCACCTTATTAGGGGAGATTTCCCCTAATTGACTGTCTCTTTGACATAAGGATAAGACAATGAAATAAAAATTATGTTCTAATCCTTCTTTTCCCATCTAAAACGTCTTTCTGTTTTTATCTGTGTCTCCGGTGAAAAGATTTCCCATAACTTCCTGCCCTGACAAGTGAGGTGAAGTCTCCCTAATAGTGATACCGACAAAACTGCAAGTGTTAATAAAAAACAGAACAGACAGGAAAAAGCGTTTTTTTCTTACCTGATCCCTGCTGACCCAGAAGTCAGGCAAAGGATGGCACTGGGCTGGCAGCTTTTCTCCCTGTATAGCACTCTCATCTTCTCCGCCTCCGCTCTGGCTTTGGACTGTCCCACTGGGGTCCTCGCGTACAACTCAGGGCTGTAATGCCTGCATGGTACTTGATTTTAGAAGCCCTTAGACTGCAAGAGCAAAGGGGAGAAGAGGCAGCAGGGACCAGTCTAGCAGCCCCAAGGGAGCCAGCAGGAGCAGGGATCAGGTAAATAGAATAGTCTTCTCCTGTCCCCTAGGCATAAACAAGGAGTAAACCTTGCAGTGCGGGGGGCAACACCACTGCTAGGGGAAACTTTTAATTTCCCTAGAATTGTGCTTGAAAGATTATACCCCTTTTTCAATAATAGTGGTGAAAAATGAAATCTTTCAGTGAAACTGAAAAAGGCTTGTAATGTATTCGTGGTAATGATGTTGGGCTTGTACTCTGTACCACTGGCCTTTTTAATTAGAATTCAGTAATGTTATATTTTCTTTTCGGTGTAGCATGTTATAGGATTTATGGTGTCACATAATGTATAAATAGGTCAGTTTGTAACCTCTTTCATGCTGAATCATCAAGCATGTTTCCTTTCTTATTAGCTACTTCTCAGATTTCATTCTCCACTTTGATTGCCAATTTAGTGCACCTGCTCTTTGCTGCATGAAATGAAATTTATTTACCAAAGTCTGAACATTTGTCATCAGGTTTTACAGGATTTTTGCATCCTGATTACAATGAGAACATAAAATCTAAAAACATTTACATTTTAGTGCAGACACCCACAAGGATATGCACAAGTCCGTTTTTGCAAAAAAAAAACACACTGATAAAGGTGGTTACAGCAGAAACCTGTCATTACAACCATGGACTTGTGTCACCTCTGGGTGTTAGTTCCCATTCACATCTAGACAACAGCAATTTTGCCCATAGAAACATACGTTTTTTGCTGCAATAAGTTGCACCTTTTTATGAGCAGATTGTGATATATTGAGGTAAGTGGGCAAAGCACATGCAAATGTGCATAAAAACACGCATAAACTCAATGAGGACAAAATGAGCTGCAATCTGCCAAAAAGAAGCTCATGAAATTTTTTCAGCAACAGGCATTTTGCTTATTGTAACAAAACGTTCAGGTGTGAACAGGGGTCATAAGAATTAATGGTATTTTTTTTGTGAGGCATGTTGTCGCCTTTATTAAGCTGTGACAATACGCTTAGAGTGTACCAGGCTTTAGGAAAGCACACATGTAACATTGGTACATTCTGTAAGTCAGAAGTGTTTCTATCTATACATAAAAAAAAATAAGAAGAGGTGCATAATGTTGTTTTAACTTTATAGATGAGTACAAGCTAGACTTTCGGATGAACCTGCAAATCAACAAAATGTTGTTGATTTGGCAGTTTGTCAGAATCAGAATTAACACATTATTATATGCCCGAATATATGAAAAATGTATTAGGGCACATAGCAATTCATTTGAGAATGTGTAGCAACCATTGGCCCCTGGCGTGTTTTGTACATGCGTGCCGCCATCTTGGAGGTGGGGTGCATGATGTCACATGACTCTGCATGTGTGCGGCATCAGGCGATGTCACACGCCGGTATGGACACCACCATCTTGGTGTAAAGCAATCCCCAAATGACCTGGGGACGCTGATCTGTCATTTAACAATAACAACCGGACGGAGTCGGTCATGACGCCACGGCCGGATGTGCCCAGATTTTTTTTGCCTGGGACCTGCTAGAAGACTCTGGCAGGTGCCGGCCAATAGTAATCAGTTGGGCGAAGCTAGCCGTGATGTCACTGCTAGCTCCTCCCAATTGTTTATATTTTGCCGCCATCTGTCAGATTGAACATTTTTATTTTTTTCATTTTATTTAAAAAAAAATATTATTTTCTTAATGTTTTAAATTTTTATATTTTTTTTACATTTTTTAAATACTTTTTAAAAATCTTTTTCATTTATTTACTTTTTTCTATTCGGCTCGCTACCGCAGAGGTACCGAGCAGAATAGCCAAGCAGAATGCCGCTCGGTTGGATCGGCTGAGTCGAACTCCTTCTGCACTTATGTACGGCTGATTTTAGCCGATGTATGTGCTGGGGACTGTATTAAGTATTAATCATGTGTAGTAGTAAACATCTATTTAAGCATAAAAAGAGTGGTTAGGATAACCAGGTAGCTTTAACTAGAGATGGCACTGATGGCCATCATAACCGATTATTGCAAGACCTATTGGACACTATTAAATTGTTCTATACAGTTCTATAAGCACAAATGCTTAAATGTAGATTGTGTTCCTCCAGAGCATTTCCTGTAATTTGTATACAACCCTGAACTTCGATCTTTCCAATAGATGAAATGTTTTACGTTTCTACATATTTTGCATAAGATTACTTACCAAAGATATACAAAAAGCAGCATCATTTGCTGGATTAATTAGAGTGGTGGTGTTTTTATATAATTTCTAATAATCTTTTGTTTGCTTGCCTGCCGTTGTAATCCTGGTTTTGTTTAACTGCTGTAGTTTTAACATGACTGTTATCCCTGTGCCTGTTTTTTTTGGGAAAAGTGGAAAACTGATCATTCTGATTATCTGGTTGGAACTGAACATTGGCTCATCTGTCTGCATCACAAAAAAATTACAGAGATAAGTTGCAGCTGTAATTACGCAGGGGTACTTTAGGCGGGCTAGGTTTTATTTTTATATATATTTGAGGGTAAGGTATTTTTAAAGTTATTATTGGGAAATGTGAACATGGCTTTAGTCAGGGGTTAGGCCTGCCAATGGTTATGATTCTGTGCCCTTAAGCTCCTACAGCTAGATAGAGGGTTAATAAACAGAAATGTGTGAATATGTGAGCTGTACCAATTGTTTATGGTGTTAGCCATGGTAAATGCTAGATTATCTCATACCCAGCCAACTTGTTATGGATAAAAGAAAGGAGTGTCTTCCAGAAAATGCACAGAAGTTTGGAGGTCTAGAGGGTCACATAAGTGGATTTGGCTTGGCATTAATGAGGGGTATGTTATATGTTAATCAGCTTCTTTGCATAGATGAACAAAATGGTATGCAAATATCTTAAAATGTAAACAATGCTCGGTTGGATCGGCTGAGTCGAACTCCTTCTGCACTTATGTACGGCTGATTTTAGCCGATGTACGACTGAAATTAGCCTTACAAGGCTGAAGTGAATAGGTGAACAGTGTTTGGCTCACTTCACTTCGGCTTTGTTATTTTCCCGGTTCCCCAAATGACCTGGGGACGCTGATCTGTCATTTAACAATAACAACCGGACGGAGTCGGTCATGACGCCACGGCCGGATGTGCCCAGATTTTTTTTGCCTGGGACCTGCTAGAAGACTCTGGCAGGTGCCGGCCAATAGTAATCAGTTGGGCGAAGCTAGCCGTGATGTCACTGCTAGCTCCTCCCAATTGTTTATATTTTGCCGCCATCTTTCAGATTTGACATTATGCGGCGGCTGTTCGTCGCGTATCATTGTTTTTTTAATAATTTTTTTTAATTTCATTTTTTTTCTATTCTGCTTGCTACCTCGGAGGTAGCGAGCATAATAGCCGAGCCAAGCATTCAGCTATTCACTCATTGCCGTTCGGCCCCTATGAGTGAGCTGCCGGAGCTTCGGCTCAAACGATCCTGACCGAAGGCAGCCAGTGTATGTTATGAATGTTATGTTTAGTTTATATGCAACTCTATGATTCATCTCTGTGGCACTTGTTTCCTGTGATGCGTTTCCTGTTCCTGTTCTGTAAGTTCTCTTCTAAGAACATGACTTCTGTACACTAACGGCTTATACTGTCATTATTATCACATAAAA
>NW_017308088.1:200988-211014 GCF_000935625.1 Nanorana parkeri | reverse complement strand
GTGTTTGGCTCACTTCACTTCGGCTTGGTTATTCACTCGGCTGCCTTTGGCAGCTAAGTGAATAACACCCATAATTTTTTTACTAGGAACCAGACCAGTGACAGGAAGCAGAATAAGATATCACAAGAAAGTTTGATTACGCATTAGTGAATTTGCCTTTTTTCTTACTCAGATTGTACACATGGTTTTTTGGACAACAGTAGAAATCAAAACGTATAGATATGAAAGCCTCACCTATGGAACCAATATTGCCAAATTACCTTGGCTGGAAGAAGATATGGTGAGGCCAATTTTGGCATAAGTATGGTCAACATTAAAACAGACCTATTTTCATATAATTTTGTCTTTCCTGTTGGTGCACTGCCTTTGGTTATGTTTGCATTCTTATTGGTATGTTACAGAAGCTCAACTTCACCTCAAAAATTACTCTGCTGATATGTTATGCAAATGTCACACTAAATCAATTTCTGCGACATTATAATTATTATCACTTTACCTAGAAAAATCTAACTAGTTTTGCTAGAAAAAAATAAATTAACAGGTGCACATATATGATCCAAAACCCGGTGAACTAAATCACAGTAGAACATCAAATGTTTTGTGTATTTCTAAATGTTTTATTATCTGTATATACTTGAATGCTATTTTTATTATGTTTGACTAGAGTATACCTTTAAATATTAATAAAAATATGTTTCTACCTTGTTTAATCCTTATCCGCCGCGCAAAGAAGCTGTGGCTTTTTGTATGCCCAGTTAAATTCATTGCAAATTCAGCGTGATTGCAAAAAAGGGGTCCAGAATAATTGCTGTTTTATATTTACAGATGTCATTGCCAATATGTTGTGCTTTAGGAACGTGTTTTATAGGAAATACTCATATCAAGGGTTGATGTGTGTTGCTAAGCTTATCTCAGCTGAACACTCATAAAAGTTTAATACCTGATTACCTGCATCACACAAAAATGGTATCAGAGGTCCAATAGCTATATTGTGCATGGACACTAATCATCACTTGACCCGTGTAGATAGAAAATGTTATTGTCTCTCTATAGCTGATGGCAACTGTAAAATACACACAATAAGGATATTTAAAATTGACCGGTGATAGAAAAATAGCTAAAAACAAGAAAGAACTCTGACCAGACATTTCATGCAGAAATAAAAAACAACCCCACTAAGGTGTGATCTATGAATTAGCTTGGTGTGAGTGTACAGATATTTTTTTCACATACTTCTGCCTTTCCAGTCACATGTATCTGTTATTAAAACTATCCTTTTACTTATTACCATCACAATAAATGTCCTATATTATATGCCAAACACCTCTAGTGTAAAAAGAGTCCCCCATAAAAGGTAATTAATGTTCTTCCACAGTATATTCTTGTTCACCAGCTTTACAGCAACCATGACCAACTAATCTTCTTCTGTGTCAGCACCCATTGAATCACATGCCACCTACTAGTGGGCAAACTCACCAGCACCGCTGGACCTTTTTCTCAAGAAAGGTTGAATATGCTTAATATGCAAACTTACCAGAGCTGCTAAACCTTTTTGTCATGAAAGGTCAAATGCACCTAATATACAACATTGAATTCACATGACCAATTTAACATTCTCAGGACCTAGGTAGCGTGACTCTATTTATTAAAACAAACAATTAAAACCAGCTTGCACATTTACATTAAATGTGCACTGAGCACAATGTATGCCAGCATGCACAGTCCCCAGCACAACCCGCGGTTTGTGTCCTGGTTAGCACAGCACACTTTTTTGCACATTTGACCTTTCTTGGCAAACAGATCCAGCCGTTCTGGTGAGTTTGTTCATTAGCAGGTGGTGGTGTGTGGCTCGGTGAGTGCTGCTGACACTGTTGACAATTTGCTGGCCATGATTGCTATGAAGCTGGTGCACAAGAATGTGTGATGGAAGGACCTTCATTTCCTTTATTGGGATTTGTTTAACACTAATATGTTTTAAAGGTTTTTACACTGTGGGGTTCTAGGGATCTTAAAAAATAGTGCCCCTGCACTTACTTGTACACTTGTTATGTGCACACACTGTTGGGGGATAGTACAATTTGAGAGCTTGAGATCTTTTTGATGCCCTCTCTAGTCACAGAGCACAATCCCACAATTTACCTATAAAATAGACTTTAGGCATAAATGCAACACAAACAATTGCAGGGTGGTAGTAAAGAGAGTTGAGTGATTCGATGCAGTATATTTTAAATTTGACCTGGATCAGGCTCAATCAGTGTTGGTAAATATCCACAAATATCACAAGGTAGGGAACTTTATTTTACTTGTTTGCTTTTTTTTTTTTTTTAGAAAAATAGAGTGTATTTTTAAAGAGCTCATATTTAAAGCTAATGTTGAAATGTCCACTGCTCAGAAAAAAATACCCAACCTATCCTCTCACCTTAGCACCCTCTAATGCTCATACTTTAGTATGGCTTGAATATATTTGGATAGACTGGGACAGGCTTAGAATCTCTATTAAGTATTAATCATGTGTAGTAGTAAACATCTATTTAAGCATAAAAAGAGTGGTTAGGATAACCAGGTAGCTTTAACTAGAGATGGCACTGATGGCCATCATAACCGATTATTGCAAGACCTATTGGACACTATTAAATTGTTCTATACAGTTCTATAAGCACAAATGCTTAAATGTAGATTGTGTTCCTCCAGAGCATTTCCTGTAATTTGTATACAACCCTGAACTTCGATCTTTCCAATAGATGAAATGTTTTTATATATTAGTGTCTACATACATTCAATAAACTTGGATTATATCTTCAGTGGTTTGGATTCTTTTAAAACATTATATATGTACTTTAATGTCATGTTAATGTAATATGTGATGCATTAAAATGGGCCTAAACTGTAGAGTTAGGTTTGTTTTACTAAATTACCCAGGCACACCGATTCCCTATAGTCTGTTTTTCTAATGCTTGGTTTACTCATTAAAGAGGATCTAACATTACAGTTTGCCCATTTTAACTTGAACCTATCACAGCAAAAGTCAAATATATCTCTAAATCAGTTTGAAAAAAGTAACTTAGAACTTATGTTTGTTTGTTGTTTCCCCTGTGCGGGGGACCGATAATCCAGCGCTGTAGATTTGCCTGTACTGATCAGTTCCCAAAAGGCACCCTGTCACTGCTGCAAACTCCTCTTCTGGATCCTAAAAGGACCCCCCCCCCCACTGGGCAGTGAATAAGAAGTGTCCATTTAATGCAGGAAGACTTGTGGACACCTAAAGAAGGAGTCAAGAGAAGACTCAAGACTAGAGCATCACATGACCATGACTTTAGGTAAGTTAAAAAGGCATTTTTCTAGTAAACGGTTAGAAGAGGGTTCGGGGGCATAGGGCAAGCCCAGAGATCAGCTTTTTAAACCATTGTACATTTTAATGCTGTGTTAGTTATTCTTCAAGCTTGTTGTCTGTGAACATTCAATCAAAATAGCTATATTTTATATAAGACATGAACGTCCCTAGGCTAAACTACTTTGTGATTCAACCCTGTGCAATGCATTTCCCATGTGTCCTCTTTATAGTATATTGCTGCTCCTAAAGCCAAAACTCTTTACACAATTTATGTGGTTTGACAACACAGGAGCAGGACACTTTTAGTATGCTTTACTGCCAAGAAACACCAAGGAACAAATATAGGGCAAAACCTTTAAAAGACAAAACAAAACTGGTACAAATAAAACTGATTCTTAAAGTTTTACTCTAGTTAGAACTGAAAGTAAAGTGGTGAGATGCACAGTATGCCAAATACAGAATTATAAAAATTAAAGAAAATGCGTAAGCAGGCGTTACCTTTAGTGAAATCCTTTGGTTAAAAAGGAATCAATCTAGGTATATAGTCAGCTCGATTAACATGCACATCTTTACTAAGATGTTGGGCTTGACCCCATCCCTTAACATGTTAAGCCTCATGATTGGTCAGTAGGAAAGCCCATGACTTTAAAGAACCAATGGGGAAACTTAGAAGAAGACAATTAGTGATGAGCAAATCAAAGTTCAGTTCACTGGATGTTCAACCCATCTGACAGCTGTAGTGCATCTTCCACATACGATTAACAGATGGGCTCCACTCCAGCTATGGAACACCCCAGCTAGTTCATTAGAGACAGGTTCTGTAGCATACCCTGCCTGCCACATTTCTGTTTCCATACAAATATCTACACTTATGAGTGCAATTGTTTTCACATCATATATTTTAATAAATGAAACTGCTACACTATGCCAGTGCACTCTTCTATACTTTAGTTTTTTTGGCGGTTGAGCGCCCCCCTTCCTGAGCTTTTGAAAAGAGCTGCAAGGCTGATTTGTGCTCACTCATGACTGTGGCTGGTTAAGCTTACTATTATTTGATCATTTGGTTTAATATTGTTTTGTCTTTGTTGAGTTTGTATGGTGTTTTATATTACATTCAGACAGACTTTCTGTATTACATAGTTTCCATTTATCCACATAGATACTTTTAAAGCTTTGACACATTGTGGTTTTCATATTATCTATGTGCAACTGAGTAGCAGTGATTAGTAGGTGTTCTATGAATAATAAACACAAGCCAGAAGTTGTATCCCTTTCACATTCTATTATTATATCTTCAGTGGTTTGGATTCTTTTAAAACATTATATATGTACTTTAATGTCATGTTAATGTAATATGTGATGCATTAAAATGGGCCTAAACTGTAGAGTTAGGTTTGTTTTACTAAATTACCCAGGCACACCGATTCCCTATAGTCTGTTTTTCTAATGCTTGGTTTACTCATTAAAGAGGATCTAACATTACAGTTTGCCCATTTTAACTTGAACCTATCACAGCAAAAGTCAAATATATCTCTAAATCAGTTTGAAAAAAGTAACTTAGAACTTATGTTTGTTTGTTGTTTCCCCTGTGCGGGGGACCGATAATCCAGCGCTGTAGATTTGCCTGTACTGATCAGTTCCCAAAAGGCACCCTGTCACTGCTGCAAACTCCTCTTCTGGATCCTAAAAGGACCCCCCCCCCCACTGGGCAGTGAATAAGAAGTGTCCATTTAATGCAGGCAGACTTGTGGACACCTAAAGAAGGAGTCAAGAGAAGACTCAAGACTAGAGCATCACATGACCATGACTTTAGGTAAGTTAAAAAGGCATTTTTCTAGTAAACGGTTAGAAGAGGGTTCGGGGTACTGGGCAGTGAATAAGAAGTGTCCATTTAATGCAGGCAGACTTGTGGACACCTAAAGAAGGAGTCAAGAGAAGACTCAAGACTAGAGCATCACATGACCATGACTTTAGGTAAGTTAAAAAGGCATTTTTCTAGTAAACGGTTAGAAGAGGGTTCGGGGGCATAGGGCAAGCCCAGAGATCAGCTTTTTAAACCATTGTACATTTTAATGCTGTGTTAGTTATTCTTCAAGCTTGTTGTCTGTGAACATTCAATCAAAATAGCTATATTTTATATAAGACATGAACGTCCCTAGGCTAAACTACTTTGTGATTCAACCCTGTGCAATGCATTTCCCATGTGTCCTCTTTATAGTATATTGCTGCTCCTAAAGCCAAAACTCTTTACACAATTTATGTGGTTTGACAACACAGGAGCAGGACACTTTTAGTATGCTTTACTGCCAAGAAACACCAAGGAACAAATATAGGGCAAAACCTTTAAAAGACAAAACAAAACTGGTACAAATAAAACTGATTCTTAAAGTTTTACTCTAGTTAGAACTGAAAGTAAAGTGGTGAGATGCACAGTATGCCAAATACAGAATTATAAAAATTAAAGAAAATGCGTAAGCAGGCGTTACCTTTAGTGAAATCCTTTGGTTAAAAAGGAATCAATCTAGGTATATAGTCAGCTCGATTAACATGCACATCTTTACTAAGATGTTGGGCTTGACCCCATCCCTTAACATGTTAAGCCTCATGATTGGTCAGTAGGAAAGCCCATGACTTTAAAGAACCAATGGGGAAACTTAGAAGAAGACAATTAGTGATGAGCAAATCAAAGTTCAGTTCACTGGATGTTCAACCCATCTGACAGCTGTAGTGCATCTTCCACATACGATTAACAGATGGGCTCCACTCCAGCTATGGAACACCCCAGCTAGTTCATTAGAGACAGGTTCTGTAGCATACCCTGCCTGCCACATTTCTGTTTCCATACAAATATCTACACTTATGAGTGCAATTGTTTTCACATCATATATTTTAATAAATGAAACTGCTACACTATGCCAGTGCACTCTTCTATACTTTAGTTTTTTTGGCGGTTGAGCGCCCCCCTTCCTGAGCTTTTGAAAAGAGCTGCAAGGCTGATTTGTGCTCACTCATGACTGTGGCTGGTTAAGCTTACTATTATTTGATCATTTGGTTTAATATTGTTTTGTCTTTGTTGAGTTTGTATGGTGTTTTATATTACATTCAGACAGACTTTCTGTATTACATAGTTTCCATTTATCCACATAGATACTTTTAAAGCTTTGACACATTGTGGTTTTCATATTATCTATGTGCAACTGAGTAGCAGTGATTAGTAGGTGTTCTATGAATAATAAACACAAGCCAGAAGTTGTATCCCTTTCACATTCTATTCAAAGCTAAAAGAGAAGTCTGGCTTTTTATAAACTTTCATATATGATATAAGCCTATTTGAATACTACATGCAGCAAACAGTGGTAAGCAGGCATGGAAGGAACAAAATTGATCAACAGTATTATGGGACTCAGCCCTCCTTGGGTCCAGTTTGAGACAAGTGTACAAAAAGGGTAAAAAAATACAACTTTCTGTGAACCCATAAATGTATAAAAAAAATGCTGAAATTAGTTCAAAAGATTAAAGAGAAATTTGTTTTGAAATTTTTTTCAGGTGTGCAATATTACCCCACCAACTTTGGGATTTTCACCCATGGTGGAGGCAATACTAGCAATCATGAAATAATTACATTGAATGTAACATTAAATTCACAGCATTAAAAGGTTCTTCCTGTGGTGCAGTAGCCCCACAGCAATGTATCAGCATTATGTACTTTGGCTTTTGGAGAATAAATTATGTCAGAAAAACAGATTAAATTTCGGGTTAGCATTAAAAAAAGGGAAATACATGAACCAAGGAACAACAAATGGATAGAGACTCAGGAGAACCAAAGAGTTAAAATATAATATACATAAAACACAGCCTTGCATGTATTTTAAAGCAGCCTGACCCAAGTGAGTAATACAACCAGGATGACCGAATGTCATAGGACTGCACAGTTATAAAACGTTTCCCTGCTACAGCACTGATATGCACATTGGATAATCTAGTTCAGGGGTGAAGAAACAGAGGTATTTTTTTAACTGATAGATCTGAAGATAATTTTTCAGAAAAATATTTAAGATCCCTTTTAAAGGGGGAATGTGCAGTTTTTCTGTATATATTTTCTTTATTATGTTCAGGAGTAAAAATGACATTGTGTTTAAAGTATGTACATATGAACTATCATATATGAATATTTTTTATTCACTGTTTTGTAGCCACCAGACGAACCTCTGGGCTTTTTTTCACATGGTTATCAAGCTAATCTTAACTGCTTCACAGAAAAAAGCCCATTGCTTGCAGAACCCTTGAATAGAAATATGTATAGTCAGAAACATTTAGTAAATTGTTATTTTGAATGTCACTGTAAAGGTGGCCATACACTGTACAACCATCGCAAGACCTTAGTCTTGCGATGGTTGCAAAGTGATTAAAAAAACATACAATCTGCACATCTTGGACAGGCAGATCGCACTCTCGATCATCGCAAGCCCGCCCCCGAGGGGCGGGCTTCCGATGACCGCAATGCTGAACGGGCAGTGTGCGCGTGCGCACACTGGCCCATTCGGCATTTGTCTCCCGAGCACCGTTCAAACCAGCCGAAAATCGTACGATTCTCGGCTGGTTTTCTAGCATGCTCCTTAGATAAAAGACGTGCGACAGCACAGTAGAAACGGTCGCACGTCTTCGTTCACACTGCTCGATTCTCGTACGATCACGGGATTTCCCGCGATTCTCGTATGAGAATCGAGCAGTGTATGGGCACCTTAAGAGATGCACTGTAACACTGTGGCAGTTGTCCAACCTAATGGTTCACCCAGTGACTGGTGAAGATGTGCTGCTGCAAAATTTAGATATATAAAGTTATGACTGATGATACAACCCTTCTTATTGGCTGTAGGGCAGGGTGGCATAGTAGTCTGGGGAAGCTACAAGAGAGCGTATAGATGCCATCAAAAATCACCACAGCATCAAAAAAGCAAAGTAATTATTTGAACAAACTAGAAAAGTTTTCACCCAGGCAAATTTACTCGATTCTAGTTAAACTATCATTCAGCTAATGCACACTGAGAGAGATTATCAAATGGTAAGGGAAAGTGGCAAGTATCTGACTATAATAGTACCATAATAGTTTGAGGACATTGACATATTGATAAAGTCACACAAAAGTGTCAGTTGCTTTATTCTTTGTAAACAAGAACATAAAGATGCACCTCAAAAGGTGCTTTAAATGAAACACAAAATACCCAGCCTATTCCAGTTCCCAGATGGTAGTAGGTTCACACAAGCACTCAACTTGTGTGGGATCTTTTTGACTGGCTCTAGCAGCTATTTACAAAACAATGGAAGCCCCATCTATTAATCAGTGTGGAGTGGAGTGGAGACATTCATCTTGCAAAACAAAACCACCTGGGCACAACATTCGTCCCATCTTAGACTACTCCATGCACCATCCAAAGCCATTTTGTACGCTGCCATACGCTCACCCAAACTGCATGTCCGTGCGGGTGCAGGTGCCCCTGCTCAGACACAGACAGGACCCATCCTGCCTGCGTATGAGTAAGGATACCCACACGGACGTGCAGTTTGGGCCATAAGAGTCCAACCGCTTGGTGGTCTCTGCAGAAGGATATTTTTCCATCCACTGACACTCGCATATAAACAAGATTAATAATCCCATCTGGAATATCTTTTTCCCTGAATAAGACCTTGACCTCCAGAAAGGTAGCACACTTCCTCTTCCTCGATCTGGGAATATTGTAGGATAGCTCTGCAGCTAAGCACACAGCTTCAGGACAGCAACTTTATCACGAAAATTCAAGAGCCTAGCAATCACCTGTGGTTCACATCTGCTGGAGGAGGTTGAGGAGTAATGTGATGAACCCATTTAAATAGAGAAGGGGGAAGACAGTACAGAGGCAGGTATATTAGTCTGGATCCAGGATTCCAAACAGGACACTGCAGAAATACCCTCCTTTCTCTCTGGAAAGCCAACAAAATGCTAATGATTGTGCCTGGAGCGGTTTTCTAAGTCATCTAACCTGCAGATGTGAGAGTAAATCACATTGCATAGCCCTATGTTTAGCCTTTAGGGGAGAGAGGGTATCCTCAATGGTGCTGATGCCACTCTCAGCAGCTGCAGTGTGGTCACTGAGGTTGTGTAAATCTTGCTTTAATAAAGAAAAGTCTATGCATATCCTTTCAAGCTGGAAGGTTAATGCTGCCTTGCAGTCACAAATAGCTTCCATTATTTGCACAAGGGTGGGCTCTGAGTGTTAATCACTACTAACAGAGCCCCGGCCACACCCAGAGTGATGGGTTGTACAATGAGTCTCCTTGTGCAGAAGAGGAGGTAAAATCATCCACAGGATGGGCAGCTGTGTTGCCCATGTTGGTGTCCTTTGATCAGGGCCTGGTGTTTGGAGAAGAGTGTACTTCATGGCCAGCAAGCACCATCATGACTGTTCTGTAACTTAGCTAGGTGTTCTGAGGTGCTGGTTCTCTTCCCCTGCCCAATCTTCACCATTGCCAGTGTCCAGTAGGTGCAGGAGGTAGTTAAAAGGGTTTGTGGCCTGAACAGAAGCTCTGGGAGTAAACAGGATCACTGCAGGTTGAGGTGAGTAGACTGAGCAACCACACTAACATCTGCACATGTCCTTCACCACCATGCCATGAACCACCCCCCCCCCCCTTTTCAAAACTATTTTTAATCCAAACCA
>NW_017308088.1:176088-200581 GCF_000935625.1 Nanorana parkeri | reverse complement strand
ACGTCCTTACGCCCCCTGCCATGAACCCCCCCCCCCCCCCCTTTCCAAACTATATTTAAGTCAAACCATTACTTTTTATAATTTTTTAAAACTTTTTAATCTCAAAGTAAAGTTATCATGCATTTTCAGTATGCATTTATTCTGTTGTTACAGTAACATTTTAATTTTGAAAAATATATTTTTGTCTACCTGGCTTTCCTATTAAACAGCTGTAAGACAATCAATTACAAGTTAAAACTTTTGGAGAGGGATCACTATTTGTATGCAGAATTTGGACTGAAAAACTTTCAAGCATTTATTGTATAAGAAATCTAAAATAAATAAGCTAGTGGCACCTTGTATAATAAAACTAGATGGTATAATACTATTACATTTATTACCATTATGACCATTGCCAGTGTTACATAAAACCTACATGTTTTAAAGGAGTAACCTTTCATTTGTCCTTGTTGATGCTTCTTTGTAGACTTTTCCTTATATTCTCACAGAAATTGCAAGTATTTCCAAAGGCTTTCTTTGGTTCAGGGAAAGGGAAAAAGAAAAGAGAAAAAATGGGGGGGCTCTGTATCTACCCCCTAAGTCTTCTTATAATTGTTAAAATCCTTACAATGCAACAACTTTGAGCATGGCCTTGGATGGGAGTTTATGTGTAATATTACTTGTCCCTTAGGACACTGGGCCATGGCCTAAACGTTTAGAATCTGATAAAAATGCTGCTAATATTGAGCAAAGCGAAGTCACAGAGGACATCCTCAGAGGCTCCTGAGCTTACATAACCAGTTCAGAGGATGAAAAAGAAATTTGATCAACTGCATATATTTCTCTAAATGCACCAAAACACTGAAAATAAATCTTTTTAAGCTTTCTGAACATTTAAGACAGCAATACAGGATGTTTAGTACAACATACCGAGATACTGTAGCCCAAATCATTCAATCGGGAGATCAAAATCACTAACTGCGGATCAATATCAGAATCTCAGTTTATATTTTTATGTTGTCTTTGTGGATTTCAAATAATGTTATATGTTGCATGTTTATTAAAGGAAGAATAAGCCTTCTCACAATGTACATAATAAACCTGTTGGGAGATACATTCTATAGCGTTACATGTACTGAACAACCACAGAGGTTGATACTGCATAAGAAAGAGAACTACTAGACTCTGAGATGCACAGAAGGTGAAAATCTAAGACGATACAAAATAATTACATGTGACAGGAAACTCCAAGAGATCACCTGCTACTGAACAAAGCGAGAAGGAAAAAAAAAAACACCAGTGGCCTCATAGAATCTAGCCCTACAGCAAATGTGCAAAATAATGAAAGACCAACAACCTGTAATGACAAAATGACATAGTAAATAAATCTTCCCCAGTGCTCCAATTACACCTTTCTAGAGACTGTTGAACCACAGATAAAAATTAGTCATCGGAAAACTTCCTCAAGAACTCAGAAAAAATAGCACACTGTGATAGAAACTGAAAACCTTTACAGGCTGTTACAAGTAGAACATTATATTTTTTTAATGATAAGACTGCTGCACACCTCGGACAACATTTTTGCAAATATGAGAATATGAGAGATTAAATTTAATTAATGTACAAAAGTTGCAACTAAAATGTCGTTTATAAAAAATAAAAACGGATTCTAACCAAAACTTTTTTTTATTATTTTGAATCAAGTGGGGAAGACTCAGAAATTTAGTTTGGTTTTTGTTTATGTCAGTGTCCACTTTAGGGAGATTATTTTATCATGTAGTTAACAGGAAAGGAAGTAAACGGAAATCTGACTGTCAAGCATAAAGAAATTACTGCAGTTCTAATGTAACTGCATCTTGGGCTGGATTTCTGCATAGCAAACATAGGCCAGTGGCTAGGACAACGGAGCTCCTAAGGGGTGGCACACAGCCTCCCAAATTGCTGGCAATCAATAAATCATTCTCATGTATAATAAAACATTGCACATTGTCACCGTACTTGCTAGTGTGCAATCTACCTGGGTCCTCATTGTTAATGTCCCCATACATTTTGTGCGTTGGTACAATAGTGTACTGTGTATTAAATGTTCACTTACTCCAGCTTTATACACAAAGAGTAAAATCGCTAGTTGCATAGTTTGCCCTACTGTAGCTGTAGTTAGCTTTAGGTATGCGGGTGCAGGACTGGCAAACTGTCTCTTTAAAGCTGATCTCTAGGCAGACATGTCAGACACAAATAAATGAAACAAATGAATGCATCTCTGCAATCATCATAAAATCATTAAACATACTTTTTAAATGCAAGCAGTAAGTACCTCAATTGGACCTGGTATCTGCCTCTTGCAGTCTCAATGTAGCAGAGATAAAGTGTGAGAAGAATAAGCAGTAAAAGGAGACAATCTCTTCATGTGCAGAAAAGAAGCATGTAGATCAAAAGAGAGAGCAAAGTGACAGAAAGATGATCTCATGTCCGTGGTGCTTCTCCTTTCACTGTTGAGTAACAGGCTGTGGTGGTTTCAGGACAACCTGGGCTGAGAAGAAGTTTATTAAATGAAAAAAGCTGCTTTTGTTATTTAATATTTTAATAGTCTATTAATTTGTATGCTGTTATTTTTGCCTGGAGGTCTAGTTTAGGTACCCATGTGCCTCTTGTGGCTTTGATGTTCAGTCTTCTAGAGTTACACAAAAGAGGACCAGTCCACCTGGTTATTAGAAATAAGACACAAGTTGTCCAAGGAGGGGGAAAAAAGTATACATTTGGGCTTCACTGCATCTTTTATTTTAGTCTAGAAAACACTTAATGGGCATGTATAAGGATCTGTCTGGAATTGGTATGGCCTCTTCTGGCTTTTTATGTGTTTCCCTTACTTGCTGTGCTATCGCTTTTGTTCACCCTCTGCTAACAATATGTCACCTGGCTGTTGGTATAATTTTCAGTCCTGCTTTGACTGTCCCAAGCTAAGTTTCATGTTTTATTCTTCTTTGTCTTTATTAGTCTCTCAACTAACATTTAGTAGACCCTTAAGGTTGTCTTCAATCCAAAGCCTTTCCAGTGATTTGCTCTTCTCTCTGATGTACAGTAGAACACTGTCCTGGTCTAACCTTATTAGTCTTGATGATTTTTTACTTTACTTTCTGTCTCTAGCCTCTTTTCTAGTGTTCTTGGTTAAATGGTCTCTTTCCATTTAACCCACTCTTCTTCTGAGTCCAGTATTTGTCTGCTTATTGATTCTGCCTGTAAACATGCTGATTATTCCATGTTGTGTCAGTTCATCTATGTTTATCCATGATTTTCCTTAGCCCAGTGTTTGTCAACTAGTCTGTCCTATTTCTTCAGCTGCCTGTATTTCCTCTTTGGTACTCCTCGTTATTGTTCTCCTTGCTCCTTGTAACCTTTAACTTAGGGTTAGCTTTTGGTTAAAATCTAGTTGTTACCTGTCTATCTGCCATCACCTATAAGACAATCTTGAAAGTTGCAGTTTATTAAACATTTTCAATTTACATAAAGAAGAATGCATAACATAGCACAAATGCGTACACTTCGAAAATAACTTGTATATTGGTACAGTATAGTATATAACATTGCTATACTAAGTAAGGTGTGCTCGTTCTAGTGCCTCTATGGAATCTAAAGGGGTAGTTGTAGGGGATCGATGCGGATAACCATGAGAATGGGTATTGATTTTGTAAGCGGGATTTAATGTGTGCTTTGATATGATAGTCCAAAATGTGTGATTTAGAAGAAAGTTGCAGTTTAATAGTTGTTTGCATTTCAAATATATTCCCACCATGCTCTACATGCTCTGAAGAACCGTCACTCCCATGCTTCATGCTTTAGATGGAAAGGGATAGTTGTTCAGACATTTCTATTGTTTACTAGCCATAATTATCTCATCAGTGCAACTAGTCCCAACATTAGTATTGTCATGGTACTCCTCCTTATTTGGTAATTGTAACTATTCACTACAAAAATGGGGGAGAAAGGAGTAGCGCAAAAGGTAACAGAAATTATGGATTGAGCTGGGTTTCAAAAAATTGTATTTAAATAGCGCAAACCCCCTGACATAGAAATCCCATGAGTGGAGCTCTCCAGTGAACAAGTATTCAAGTATAATATAAAGTGCATCCAAAAGTTTTAATTAAACATAACAATATAGAGATAAATCATCTCAAACATGACATTTAAAACTTTTAAAAGAAATACATAGCTTCCCTTGACTGACCCGAATATAGGACAGGGTAATCAAGGTTAAAGTGCCCGCATGAAAAAAACAGCAGTCATTGATGTGAGCGGATACACCGTAATGAAGCGGTGGATATAATTTATCGACATTGTATCGTACTTCCGTAATCGATGTTCCAGTGATGTTTCAATAAAGATATTTGTAATCCTGGTGGTTATTCAGATTGCAACGATCGCACACTTTTTTCTCAAAGTTAATCCAGAACGGCATCACCGTGCATCGTATGTAAAGGACAACCCGACAGTTCCCCCTGCAAGTGCGGCCGCACGCTGAAGCAGGGGTGGATGGAGTTCCACGGGCAAAATATCCAATTAAGTGTTTGATCGGGAGCCCAGCTGTTATTGAGAAAGTGTGCGCCAGTGAATCTCCACTCACTCGAACCAGATATAAAGTTTGTGGTCTGTGCTGCTGTTGTGCTGTATAGGCGGGCCTCGCTCAATACAATCGGTATAGCAGAGGCTCCTTAGCCCAATCAATGTGATGGCACAAAGGCAGTAAGTCCTGGGTCTCCAGGGAAGCTAGTAACATGCTATCCCTAACGTGTTTCCCCCCAGCGAATGGGGCTTCCTCAGAGAGGCTTGAACTATCTTGCTTTGCATGTAATGAGTCTATTTTAATTGTTTAAGTGATTTTTAATTGATATTAGTATATATGATCTTGGCTGGGACACAAGGGAAGATCTGTTAACCTTCAGAAGACGTCAGGTGACGAAACGCGTCAAGGGGCAGATCTTTTCATTGTCTAGTAAGCACTGTGCTAGTGGCTTTCAGGCGAAAGCTCGTTATCTCGGTTTTTTTATGTGACCGGCCGATGTTCTGAAATTTTAATGTATGTTACTATTTTTTAATAAATATTCATTGTTGGATGTACTGCACCATGAGGGTTGTTTTTTTTCTCCCACTACCCTAAATAAAACACTGGTTGGGACCTTACAATATCGCTGTTGCCCACGGATGAGAGGAGCCGGCACCTGCCTTTAACATTGAGCCGGGACCTCCACGGAGACTGCAAGGGACAAGCGCTGGAAAGTGCTCGATCTGCTGTCGGGTGTTTTCCTGAGGGAATTGGAACGGAGAGATTAGAAGCCTTCTGCTCCTGAGTGATTATATTACATATACTCACTGATTCTGGTGAGTACTGATTACCTGGGGGACGGTTGATTGGAAGATCGAACTTATAAGGACTTTATATTTATTTTCGTTTGCTTGGGGAATAGGACTCAATTGATTTTTATATATTTTTGTATTTATTTAGTTTGCACATTCAGTTTGTCTTATTGAGTACTTTAGATCTAATTTATTTAATATCTATATTAGTCTCTTACTTTGCAATTAATTGTCATCTGTCAAATTACATCACAAATCAGAAGTTTGGAGGAACTATTTGCACCTTATCTGTACAACAGTTTTTCGTTAATTTTATTTTATTAACGGTTTGACTCAAAGGTTTGAGGATTTGTCACTTTTTTACCATTCACTTATGAGATATTTTTATTGTTAAAATTTTTTCACATTGTGTTGCATTGTATCCACGTAGAAGTCAATGCTCAGATTTATCAACACAAATGAGGTTTAGACACTTTGTTATCACTTGATTTATACATAGTTGTTTTTGATATTTTTTCATTGGGACGTTATTCACTTATATGTATATACACATATATACACCTTGAGAAGGTAACTAGTACCCCAGTTCGGTGGATATATATATATACCTTCAGAACAAGGCAATATATTAATTTATATTTTACACCTACTTTCTTACGGAATCCACCTTTAGCGCTGTGTTATCACTTGCATTACAATTAATCTGGCTGGTAAACTCTGTTGAAAGGTTTTCAGATAATGGACAACTTGCAAACTTCCCAAAGTACCTCAATTTGTGCATTATGAAGCCCATGTGCTTTGTTGTAAAATGTGTTGGCCTCATTACGCTCTAATTATGATTTCTTGATTTTAAATTGGCTGGTGATGTTACTGGCCAAGTTGCTGCACCATGGGCCTCCAAGTTGTACTTGCCCCCTGGGCTAAAAGTTGCCAGTCAGCCCCTGCTGTGCATGTAGACACTACAATATTTTGGTGGCTTTTTATATGAAATAATAACTATATATAATGTTGATATCTTGTTTAATTGTGAACAAAACTGTTCAGTCAAAGTGTGTAAAGACTATACATGTACTCACTACAATATCTTGTTTATTTGCATCATTGAGGTACTGCTCCAACCAAGCTATTTGCTGTTTAGTTATTTGCTGTTTAGTCATGTGTTTGCTCATGCTTGTGGTACACAAATGGCTATTACGTTTAGCACAAGTGATACACTGCAAACAGAGGCTATATTCTCCTATTGGCAGCTAAGGCCCACACTGGAGAGCTCTTTTAAATTACTGCCTATTTAAAATGCTCAGTTACTGTCCTGATAGCCAATTTTTACCAAACACACAGTAGTTTTAAAGTTTTTGGAGCATTCAGCTTTGATACTATCAAACCTTTATGGAAATGCAGTGTGGTGCTATAAAAAAAAAGAAGCATACAAACTATATTATCAAAGTGGAAGGATTGAGCTTTTTTTCTGTTAAAGAGTACAATTGTCCATGATTTTTAGATCTATTGTGGCTGCTACTCCCTCCAGACAATTCATACCTGTTACAGTTGGTTGAAAAAAATTCAGGCTTTACATCCACAACTACCTAAAAATCTATTCTTTTCTAACCAGAATCAGATTAGGTTTCTGCTAAGCCTGACGTGAATAGCCGAACAGCGTTCGGGTCACTTCGCTTCGGGTCGGTTAGTCACTCGGCTGCCTACGGCAGCTTAGTGAATAGACCCCTATATCTCAAGCTGCATTTTTGGTGACAGGAATACATGAAAAATATCAAACTTCTTAACAAATGGAAAAGAAAATCTGCTTGAATATGGTATTTCAGTTTTTGTTGTACATCTGATTACATAATATTAGCAATAATAACTCAAAACATTTATTAAGCAACAAGGAAAGAACAACTATAGTGAACTAGAACACACACAAATAAAAATGTATCCTGTAGGACAAAAATCTTCCTGCAAATATGACAACTGGTTAAAAAAATGGACTTGTTGTTTTAAAATAAGATTGTATAGTGCATGAAAAGGATTTAAAAACAATCAAGTAAAACCATCTTATGCAGGTTGAATGTTCTGATGGTCACCTTCAGTACTAAACAGGAAATATGGCAGACTAAGATTGATTTTTCTGTACTTATTTAGGAAAGGATTGAGCCAGGGCTTTTTTTGAGGCAGATGAATCTCCTAATCAAGTTATTTTATCTATGCTTTTCCTGAATGACTTCGTCTCAAAGGCTATAATAAAAGTCAGTATGGTAATAAATGCCATCTTAGAACAATATTACATAACAGTAAGTTCATAAATATCCGTCTCTGAGATTTATACCTCGTACACTGTTCAGCTTAGCTTCACATGAATTTTAAACATCTGTAACCAGTATCTGTACTGAGTCAGTGATATATAAAGATTGCTCTAGAAACATGCTAACAATCAGGAGAGAATAAATAATTGGGCACGGTCATACTTAAACTTCTGACACATTCTAATATCAGGGGAAAAAGGTCTGCACATAAAACAAAGAGCGTCTACAGTAACTTTGTATCACTTTGTAAAGATCGTAAATAAGAAAAAAAAATCATAAGAAGAAAATAAAAGGTTTAAGGACTCTCTGCAGTAAAATGGACAAGGAAATGAAAGATGGAACATAAAAAAGACCATTATAGTGCCAAGAGAAACCATTGCAGAGAAACTGGAAAATATTTCAAAGAAGAAGAATATGTTCATGAAGTGCTCTTCCCAGAAATTAGATTTTAAAAAAGTAACAGAAAAGGATATGATATTTATGTGTATATACTGTGTATATATACACTGAGTGGCCAGATTATTATGACCACCTGACGTTTGTAGGCAAATTAGCTATAATTTTGCGCTGAAGTTGCTAGAGGGACAGACCATTATAAATAGGGAAGCAGGTTGTTTACCACGACAGTAGAAGTGATTGTTTTCTGAAGTTATGCATAAACAACGCGATTTAACAGCCTTTGAACGTGGAATGATTGTTAGCGCTCGGAGCCATGGAGCGAGTATCAGCAAAACAGCAGAATTTGTTAAATGTTCAAGATATATGAACCCTTGTTTTAATTAATAATAAAAAAAACATTATTCTTCCCCATTCTCTATTATTTGCTTATTTTATGTCTAATTATCAGTGTTGTAATATTAACAGGAATCTGACACTTCCAGCAGTGCTCATTCTTCTCGTCCCAGCTGCTATGTCATTATCATCTTACAGCAGACCCTATAAAAGCCTAACACTGAGGTTAACAGCAACTGTATTTATTCTCATTTGCAGCCCTGAAAGTTCTGCATTTCGTTTATTGTAATACACTCCTTCGATAATACGCTGAAACTGAACCCAATGGTCCCTGACAGCAACTCCAATCCTCTGATCTGACTAAATTATTCCACAACTCCCAGAAGACTTCTAGCTGACTGAAGCCAAATTCTGTCAGAGGAGCACAGTTTCATTTGTCAGAATCTTGTGGATATTTACCACAGGGTATCAGGCGGTGTTGCCAATATCTTATCTTGGCAGTTGTAAAGCTGAAGGGTTGAATGAAGCCATGTCAAAAATAGAGCTACCTATAGTGGTTAAATCTACAGCTATCCAAATCTAACAGATAATAATAATATGGCAGTACAAGTTTTAAAATACGAAGGTCACATCAAAAATATAGTGTCTTGATTTTTACTGAAAACTGATCATACATTACAGGTAGATCTGGAACATTTACATCATTTTACAATATTAGATTCTGGCATTATTACTGGATGTTAACTCCACACAACATGCTTCCCCTGGGTAAATTGAATACTTTTCATATTATTCCTGAGGCCGCAAAACTGTAGCTTCAGAGCATAACATCCTGCCCAGCACAATGCTGCTAACTATAGAACCTGTAGGCAATGAAACATTTGCCTGCTATGAACACACAGGATGAGAAAATAGTTGTATGCACTGGTAAAATAATTTTTATTGTTCTGAATTCTGTTTTTTAGATCTTAAGCTTTATAGAGTTATTTTAGAGAATAATATATTATCAGTCAGTACATGGAGTACAGACTGCACAACCTGTTCTTAATATACTTTTCAAGAAGGATCAGTCCACACAAAACAAATGTATTAATCAGCCCAAGTTGAGAAACTACCCTAGTCATGCAGGCTGTTGTCATCCTGTTCATGTGAGGAAAGCTATACCAAGGGGACAAATCCCCTAGGGCCCAATGAAATTGTTTAACCATGGAGAGCTTCAAATTGGAAGCAAAAGAAATAAGGATGTTTCTTTATAGGTGCTTGGTCAAATATTGATCAAGCTTACCAATTTGCAAAGATAGTTTCATGGAATTGCACAAAACAAACAATTACCACCATTAAAATAGTATAGTAATTAATTTAGGCACTGAGACAAAAGTTGGGTTTAACTGGCATTGAAAATGTAATAAATTATACTCTTAAATATATACCAAATAGTATAAAACAACCAAAATAAGCCTAGCCACTGCCATTGCTACCTCCTTCTATAGCTGCCTGACTTTCTCAGGTTTTGAAACATTATAAGTCACAGACTCAGAACATGCATACAAGCACTTAAATCAAAGCAAAGTTGAAACGCATAGTTGTTCAGTACAGTTGTCTTTAAAAGAGTCAGTCAAACTTCCATCATTAGTTAATTTTTCCAATGTATTATGTTCAGAGTACTCCTTATTGATACTTATGCATCCAAAGAGCATTAACCACATCGCTTGCTAAAATACAATAGCAGACTATCATTTTCATGTGCTACTACAATACACTGACATGTCATTATGATATTGCAGACAAGATTTCCACACAATCTTCAGATATCTACAAAGATATTTTAGTCTTCTGATCTGCTATTATAGTTATTGGTTATGGCAAAGAATTACAATTTCTACTCAACCATCATGTTCTAAAACAATAAATCCCCACACAGCTCCCTCTTCATGTATCACTTCCCCCTCCCTTTTAGATTGTAAGCCCTCATGGGCAGGACCCTCCTTACCATCTTGTCTTGATTTGTATTGTGATTGTAATGTCTTCCTTATATTGTAAAGCACTGCGCAAACTGTTGGCGCTATGTAAATCCTGTATAATAATAATAATGCTGGAACAGTCTAAACCATTGTACTTGTACATTGCACTTGTTGCTTGGTTAATATATTCTCTTTTAACATTTTCTTCTTGTTACTTAACTTGAGGAGCATAGTCAAAAGTATTCAGCAGCCATATCTGATATCTATAGCCATAGTTCAGAAGAATCGACTGTATTTTCAGGAGAACTTTCTTCTATTCGTATTGCATGCAAGACGGACCGGAGGACGAGGAGCTGACGAACCAGGAGAAGAGGAGCGGACGGACCGGGAGAAGAGGAACGGACGGAGCTGGAGAAGAGGAGCGGATGGAGCTGGAGAAGAGGAGCGGACGGACCGGGCGAAGAGGAGGTGCGGATGGACCGGAAGAAGAGGAACTGGCCAGTACAGCAGCGGAGGTACAGGGGGCAGCGGAGGAATGCAGCAGTCTGTGTCCTCGCTGCCTCCGCCAACACAGGTGTGTCCGAAAGTTCGAATTAGAACCGAACACGGGGGTGTTCGGCTCATCCCTATTCGCAAGTACTGGTTGTCCGTAAGTCGGACGTCCGTATCCCAGGGACTGCCTGTATTTCCACTTTTGCAGCCAAATTGGGATAACACCTATTTTATATTTGTTATATGTTCCCATTCACATATCATAAGCACAAAAAAAAAAAAAATGCTACTTGCAGTTTGAATTGCTTTTACGTGGGTTATGGTTTTAGGGGTTCAAATATCTTCTTGCTTCTCTTTCTTTGAAATGTTAGGAAGGGCTGTGAGGGGTCTGATGTGGTTTGCCTATTGTATGTTAATCAAGCTTATAATATAAACACAATCCTTACATTTCAGTCCCAAGTCTTTCCATTAATAGAGATAACTGTGAAGGGGCTGAGAAAATCCTGGCATATTTCAGTATCCTGTGTGAACAGGAACACACAACAAAAATACAGAGGGCATTTCTCAAATTTGACTGCACAGCTACACATTTTCTAAAAGGACCTCCCTTGAACTAACCCACACTAACAAGATCCAGCCCAAATTTTTACTTTACTCTGTAGTAGAGCTGCGTCCTGCCGCACTTTTTACTTGACCTACAGCAGGAATCCTTATCAGAACCAGTGGTGCTTGTGCACTGAGCCCCCATAGTTTTTGTCATTGCTTGTGACATTGGAGCTATATCCCAGTATAGCTCCATAGAAGCCTATATCCCAGGATAGCTCCATAGAAGCCTATGAAGGCTTAGAGTGCAGGCCTACCTATTGACAGGATTAATGCCCAAGACAAACTTACACAGTACACAAGACACATCTGCGCTATAGAGGTAAGAAGGTAAGAAGCTGGGATGGGCATGTTAGAATAGGTTACTTAACCACTTGCTGTCTGCCCGTTGTAAAAAAACGGACGGACGGCACGGCAGCATTGGAGGGTTGCCGTCTCCAGACGGCATTTTTTTTCTGCTCGCGGGCGCGCACGGGCAGAAAAGACCCGACCAATGCACCAATCCGGGTTTTTCACATATAGACGATCCGCGGCTCCATAGCCCGCCGATCGTCTATATGTGCTAGTTTTTTCGTCCGCCACCCCCCCACCTCCCCTTTTTTGCAAAACCCCCCTGACCCCTCACCTTCAATCCCGGGATCCGCTGCCCCATCTGCGGCCCGGGACCGGCTCGGGAGGGCGTCAGGAGGAAGAGGGAGAGAGATCAGCTCCTTGCTGTCTCCCTCCGGGCTGTGAATGCAGAAGTGATGTGCATTCACCTGTCAGTCATCTGGCTGCTATAGCCAGAGAAAAGAAGCTGATGAAGCAGATCTCTGCTTCATCAGCTTCTTTTGGGGTCCCCAGGTGACATTAGGGTTCCTAGAGACCCATAATGTCCCCATAAAGAGGACCTGTCAGTGTGCCTTTGCTATTATATAGTGTGATTTGCTATTATATAGGGGGATTGTTATCCCCCTATATAATAGCAATAACAATAAGTGCAAAAAAATATATATATATATAAATAAAAAAAATAAAATAAAAGTCACATATAAAAAAAGTTTAAAAAACCCCCCAAAATGTTTAACTCCCCCACCCCCACGTTTACGCAGATATAAACGTAAATACGCGTCCGGTCCACCAGTGCGCAAAAACGACAATTGTGCGTGTAGCACGTTACATATCCCCGTGAACGTCGCAGTGAGAGCAATCATTTTAGGGCCATCAATCACTGATAACACTAAACTGATGAGCGGTAAAAGCTTTTAAAGCGTCGCCTATGGCCAATTTTGGGTATTATCGTTTTTTGAGGTTTCGCGCGCGCACGCAATTTTAAGGCTTGACATGTTTAGTGTCTTTTTACCCGACGTGACCCCGTCTTTTATATTTTACCAAAAAATTGGGTAATAATAAATGTTTTATCATTTAATATAGGGGAAACTGTTTTTTTTTTTTAATTCGGTAATTTTTCCTTAATATAGTAAAAAATATAACCCGTAGTGGTGAATAAATACCACCAAAAGAAAGCTCTATCTGTCCTTAAAAAATGGTATAAAATTAATTTCAGTACAGCGTTGCATGACGGAATAAATGTCAGTCAAAGTACCGCAGCGCTGAATACTGAAAAATGGCCTGGATGGGAAGGGGGTTTAACACCGCGGATGTCAACTGGTTAATAAGGAGATGGGTTAGAAAAGTACAGAGCATTGTCATTCCATAACAGGAAGTGCCTAAACAATGACCTTCCTGCCTGGATCTCTAGGTATTGTTTTATTTAGCTGTAGACTTTATCAATTGGAAACTGACTTTTGAAATTACATTAGAATGTTCATTTTTTTTATGAGCTTTTAGCAACTGGGTTTACATATACTTTAAGGTGAGGATGAGGAAGAATGAACCTTATAATGTAACTCATTAAAAGGTAAACTGTTATTGCAGGGAATGCCTGCCATTTGAAGTGAAATTCAGTACAGACTTCTGGGGAAAAAGATTACATATATTGCAGTTTTTCTAGTGCAAAAATCCTTTTTCTTTGAGGAAACCTGTAATGTGAAAAAATATTGAAACTGTCATTGTTGTCCTTCTGTAAATGCAAGATGTCTGACTGTCTCTGATTTTGAAACTTTATATATTACAGGCCCAGAACATTCATAGAGCCACTAAAGTCAGAGCAAAGTTAAACATTTTGTTCTGCATAGTATTTCTAGGTTGGTAAATCAAAGAGTAGGATCAGTATGCAAATGTCATCTTTAGAAGAAGAGGTCAGTGATAGCAGGTTCCATATTTCGGTCAGTACAGTTCTTTTTTAAAGATTCCACCAAATGTACTTAATCACCACTGTATTTTTATGTTCAGAGTACTCCTAGTTCATACTCAGGCATCCAAAGTGCACTAACCACATCATTTACTACAAATACAATAGAACGATTATTTTCATGTGCTGCTACAATACACTGATATGTCACTGTGATGTTTCAGACTAGATTTCCACATGTTCTTTATATATCTACAGATATTTTAGTCATCTGATCTACTATAATAGTTACTGGTTACCGCAAAGAATTAACATTTTTACTCCCTCCAGAATGCCGGAACAGCAAAGTCTTCCTTATTGTACTTGTACTTGTTGCTTGTGTAATAGATTCTCTTTCAACATTTTCACCTTGTTACTTAACCTGAGGAAAATAGCCAAAAGTATTCAGTAACAATAACTTATATCTATAGCTATATGCTGTTCAGAAGACTCCAAGGGTTTTCTTTTCTCAGGAGAACCTTCCTCTGATCTTATTGTACACAAGAATAGGTACTAGAAATATATGAAAAAATAGTTTACACATAAATACAGAATTCTCTAAATATTGAAAAAGCCATTCTTACAAATGGAAATATCATACCACAGCAGCAGTGTAACAGTCATTTGGTCTTCCCTTTTATGGAGAATGAAAACATGATTATAAAGTTATAAAATTATTTACAAAGGGCACATTTTCTAAAAGAACAACTGTACTTTTAACTGAAACTCCTCTAACCCACCCCAATGTCTCCCCTGAACTAACCCACATTAACACGCTCTTATAAAGTGCACAGGTGTAGTCACACGAGTGCAAACAGTGGCTGTCAGGAGGAACTGGTTGCTTCAATACTTTGAGCAACTGACCTGGGAACAAAACATGAACACTCCAGGGTTCATTATAGTAAAATTAGATCTTTACTGTAAATAGGGATGACCAAATTGGAATAAGCTTCCATTCATTAGTTTTTGAACCTCCAAAATATTTGCATGAAGATCTGTTTGATCTGCTGAGAGTCATGCAACATACAAAACCTAATAATCCATGAATTGTGTGATATACATTAAGCCATTTGCAGATTTAGTAATTTCACTTAGTTTGCTTATCAGTCACGTTAAATACATATACCACGTTACTGAAAGCAGAACTCCAGGGGAAAATATTAATAACACTTGCAGTGGGCTTACCCCCGCACTGAAAGGGTTAACTGCTTGTTTTCATCTAGAGACTAAAATAAAAAAATTATACTCACCTGATCCTCATAGCTAGCTTGCTGTTAGACTGTTGCTTCCAGCAGCTCTCCCCCTGCACTGCAGAGGTATAAAGATCCTCAAGTAACCATGTCAAATACATTGTGTGTTGGAAGTGAGGATGCCGGGGGACACACCATTGCTGCATTGTAGGAGGAGAGAGGCTGGAGGGAGTTCTGTGACAGCCAGTAGGGATGAGCCGAACACCCCCGTGGTCGGTTCGTATTCGAACCGCCGAAATGTTCGAGTACGAACTCGAACTCAATGCAAGTGTATGGGGGCCGAAAGTTCGACCCCCATACAGCTGCCAGTACATGTGGCTGAAGCGGCATGTGTCCCTTCAAATCCCCGCTGTTCTCCCCGCCTGTGTTGGACTCCCCCCCATACCTCTGCTGCTGTCTTCCCCTGGTCCGCCGGCTTCTCCGTTCCCCCGTCTGGCCGTGGCACCTCTGCCCCGCCCCCCTGCATCCTCTTCATTGCAGGCATATTGTAAAATGCAATAGCCAATAGCAAGCTAGATATTGCACCCGCCCACTGTCTGCTGTCGATCAGCATGGGGGGACCTGATAGAGAACTTTCTCCTTCAAGCGCCTCCTCCGCTGAGCCCTGATTGGGCAAAGTCTTGCACCTGACCTGTGGTCAGGTGCAAGCCTTTAACAAATCAGAGCTTCAGTGGGCATTTTGTATTATGGAATGTCCGCGGTCGAACAAACCGTGAACATCCCATAAACTTCGGCGTTCGGCGAGTGCTCGAACTGCCGATGTTCGATTCAAACTCATGTTCGAATCGAACACTCGGCCCATCCCTAACAGCCAGCTGGCTCCCAGGTTGGGGTGAGTACAACTTTCTTATTGTAGTCCCTACTGCAAGGGTTAATAATATTTTTCACTGTAGTTCTTCTTGAACATGAGTGATGAGGTTTGGCTTTGCCGCTACCATGGGTTCATAGTGACACCTGCATGTTTTGCCATCATAGCAAATTTTTCTGCAGATTTACCTGGAGTAATTTATTTTAAGCTAACATTCACTGCATATCTTTAGAACTGTGACCAGCAGGCTCAGAGGGGCCAATAAAAAGTCTCCCTTGCTGTAAAAAAGGGAGGGGGGGGGGGGGCACAAAACAGCCATTGTGTCAGTATGTGAAGCTGATGTAGGGAAAGGATATCCAAAGCTGACAAGCTGCACATGAAGGATTGCTTGCTATTTGGGCAATCAACCCCGTTTCTGATTTTGTGTTAATGCGGGGCTTTTTGTCTTTATTTGTGTTTAGTGTTTGATTTACCATTGGTGGTTACTTTTAACCGCTGTCCTGCCCATAGCAATGTTTTTCCTTTTGCAGCAAGGCTTTCTTAAAAAAAAAGCAGATTTTTATTTCAAAGGGGTGGTAATTTGGGGTTCTCATTTTTTGGGGTATATAATGGTTTTCCTTGTATTTCGATAAGGCATTTTTTAGGTTAAACTGCTCAGTTTGGGGTTTCCAGTTCATTTCTTTGTTTTTATGTTGATAGGGCCTTTTGTTTATGTTAAGAAACACAGTCCTGATCGTGAGCAACCTCAAATGCTTTTTTATTAGATTGAACCTATACGTTTTCATGTTTTCAGTAAAGAAATGGTTTAACTATAATAGTTATGATTATCTACTGGTTTGGATTGCACCTAATGAACTGCATTGAATGTATGGCTAGCAAGGAATTTGAGCTATATAGGCCACTAAAAAATGTGAAAGCAGAGTGTTTTTTTTCTTGCCTTCATACGCATTTTCTGGAAAATGTTATGTAAGTGCCCACATCCTACACTTAATAAAGTTTTGTTTGGGAGGGGGCACTGCACGCTTTAAAAAAAAAGTAAGTTTCCTTTTGAAATGTCTGTTTTGCTGTAGCAGGTTCTATACATTGTAAAGATTTGCCACTTTACAGACAGGTTAAGGCATGATGTTTGAAGGAATTCTTCATTTTCATTGTTACCCTTCTATTGCCGTCTGGAGACGGCAACCCGCCAATGCTGCAGTGCCGTCCGTCAGTTTTTTTACTACGGGCGGACGGCAAGTGGTTAAGTGATGTTAAAATCACTGCTCCTTTAAAAGTTACTTTAAAGTGTTTTTTTCATTAATTCATGTCCCTCAGGGCAGTACCCAAATTCCCATACACTTTTTATGGCCAATAACTTACATATAAGCCCTCAAAAAGGAGACAATTGTTTTTGAAAGTTCTACCCCCGTAGACTTGCATTGAGTTCGAGTTCAAACTTTTTTGATGTTCGAATTCGAACCAAACTCAGGCCTGTTTGGCCCATCACTATTGTTTACATGCCCAGAGTTCTTCTTTGATATTTTTTAACATATATTGCAAGGCTATAGTCCGGTCATGCTGACTGGTGACATTTTTGACTGACTGGTGAGACACCGCCAAATTTGTCAAGCCCTGGATATTAGGTATTCCTAATTGGAAGATATTTTCATAAAAACATTCTCTCTTATAAGATAAAGTGCCAAAGACTCTTAAAAGCCCACATCCTGACCCCCTTATATTACCCTCCCCCATGCCTCTCCACCGCCCTGTGGCTTTATTGGAACTGGCTTGAAATACCCAGTGATTCTGGGAATGGAAGAGAAAGTGACTTCTGCCTATGATGCAGTGCTCAGGCCTAACAGTCAATCACCAAGCTTGTATGCTGTCAAAATGAGAAAGGTAAGATGTCATCAACTTTGTGTAAACTCGGACAACATGCAAAACAGAACTTACACAGAATTAGGACTGAGGTAGAGAAGTACATCAAAGAGGAGTATAAGTTGGCACGGAGAATGGCTTTAAAGAGACTTTGTGATTTTGCCTTTAAAAGATGTTCTGATTATAAACCCCACATTTGAACAATAAGGTGGAAGATTACATCTATAAATAAAAATTGTCTATTTTTTTCTAAAAAAAATAATTCCCCTGGGTCCAAATTACTTTATAAGCATTACCTTTACTTCTTTCAGTGTTATGGGTTGATTTGCCAAAGGAAAAAAGGTTGTTCACCTAGCATGAATATTTACTTTAAATACCCAATAATGTGCACAATCTAATATTAAGATGTTTGCAGTAAACAGACCGTCACCCTATTTATTATGCAAAGTGAAAATTACTTTGCTAAGTGAACGGTCTCTGTGAAATCTCTTTTAAGGCCCAGTGCCAATGGCATCAGTTTGAGATGCTTCTGAGATGATTCAGGGCTTGTTCACACCAAGTGCAGAGCAGATGCAAAACAGAGCAGTTTAAGAATGCTTGAAAAACATTAGATGCATTTTTAAATAGTATTTTGGGCTCTAGTTCAAACCACAGTGTTCAGTTCCAGTGCATGTGGAAAAACTGCAGCAGGCACTATTTTTTCTGCTTTTCAAAGCACCAAAATGCATGCAAATGGATCAAATGCAAGCAAATCCTCTGAGACACACTGGTCTACACCTAAAAGCCCATTTTAGGCTAAAAAAAACCCAGACCGGAACGCATCAAAAACACGCCTCAAAACGTACTGCACTGCATATGCAGAAACTCATCCAGATCTGGTCCGGATTTGGTGTGAACAAGCCCTCAAAATTCATTGACAAGTGCAGTTGACCTCCTTTTTGACCTGAATTTGACTATCATTAAGTAGGTTTTGCACTCCTATAGATTCTGGCTTTTTAAATGGCATGTCTCCTAATTGTCAAAAAAAAATTTTTCATTAACCCACTCATCTACTTATGAGTTTTTTTTGGGCGGTTTGCAGTCATATATTTTTGTGTGTATATATTTATCTGTCTGTTGTGAGTGTATATTTATCTAATTGTCTGATTAATGTATTTTTCTGATTTTTGTGTACGTAGAGTCTTAGAGTTATGGATTTTAATGAATAAATAATGTATACCTTTTTCACCATTTAAATTGGTATGTAGCTTTTCTAAAGAATGGTGGGATCCCCTCTCCCTGGGGAAAACTTCTTTTTCTAAATAACTTTGAATAGTTAGGGGACCCCCATTTATATCTAATTTATATTTGAAATATTGGGCTTATACCTTCCCTTCCCCGTTCTTTTTTGCTAAACTCCTATAGACTTCTTTGGAAAAAAAAAACCTGCTTGAAGGGAAAAAAAGTCCATCAACAAAGGTCGTAAGGTTTAATGATAACAATTTCATGTGCTGTAAGTCACAGCATTAAAAGGCCATTTTATAAAAGTAGAAATTGTAATTCTAGCTGGAATTTGATGTCATGTGGCTCACAAAAATTATAAATTTTAGCGTTCATCTCTAATTAATCTAAGCAAAACAATACCAATACTTTATCAGTTTAAACATGAAAAATCGTCAAAGTTTTTCTAAATTGGATATTTTATGGAGATGCATTTTAGGAAGAACAAAGCTGCCTAAAAATTATTATAGCTGTCATGCTAAACTAAAAAATAATGCAGTTTGGTATATTATATAATTTCATTAGGCTTAGGCATTCATGTGTAAGGACAATTCTTTTCATCAAATTATTTTAGGATGTTTGATTCAAATCTTTATTTAAATGTCTGTTAAGGGGCCCTGACTGTTTTCTTAAATATAAGTCTACATAAAACTGCATTTTAAATTTTTATTTTCCATAGACAATGGTAAATTAAACTATCCTCTGGCTCCATTATGTTATTCAGTAATCCCTTGTCTGATTTCAGGGCTTTCCCCTTCATGCTAGGGCAACTATAATGCCAAGGCATAGGGTACACATACTTCTACTGAAGTTACTGTAATGTTAAAACCCACCAATGAGAGTCACTCCTCCTAATAATGTCTGTGTCGGTTCTGATGGTAGGAAGTTGGGATGAGTGAATTAGTCTAGGTTCAATTAACAGGCAGTTCATAGAACCCATCACAAAGTCCAAAAATTGTGAACTTGAACTGAACTCAATTGACGTGTATGTGGGTGAAGAGAATCTTGAAATTCTGGTTATTTTCAAGGCTAATAGTCAAATGATTGTCAAACAAAGGGAATTGTGAACTTATAAGGGGAATATGGAGGCTACCATTGTTGACCTTCTTCTGAAAATTCTGAAATTTTCAGGACAGCTCAGGAATGGCAGCCTCCATGTTTCTGTGAGTGTAGTTTTTTCTTACAAACCTGCTATTGCTAAAAAGGTTCAATGCATTGCTGGAGGAACAAAGAGCAGAAGGTGAATGTGATACACAGATATTATTGTATATTTTCAGAAAACTATAATCTAAAAATGCTGTAATTGCACTTCATCCAAAGTATCTTACAAACATCTTGCTGATTAATGAATTTCAAGAAGTCTCATTTATCATGAGGCAGAGCCATATCTTTGTAGCAGAACACCTACTGGAAAGAAATAATAGATTATGTCAATGGAAAATAAATACACAAAACAACACAAGAAAGACTTTGTATATTCATAGGGGGAAAGATACATGAGGTTAAAGGTGAACATGCATTGCTTCTCCATTCTCAGATAGGATCAATGTTTGGATATTGCTAGCACTAAGAATATTCTAGAGGAATTATAGGCTTTCAATATTAACCCCCTTATGTCCACAGTAATTTCAGTGGTTTGGTTTGCCCAGTAAAGATGTGAATGTAAATTTCTCATATTAGAGATTTCTTTTCTATGCCACAGTACACTACACTGTGATGTTGAAGTGTCCTGCTTATTAGAAGATCAGAAAAAAGGTCTGCGAGGGACATAAATACAGCCACATAACTAAAGCGAACCTGTGCCCAGATCATGCACACAAAAGCATTTACATAATCTGAACAAGCAGTAAAATCACTTTTAAACAAGCTCTCAATTATCTCTTTACCTGTTAGCATACTGTACCTCTAAGTTCACAACACAGGCTCTGTGTTCCAGGTGATTCTAAGCTGTTAGACAGTAAGTGAAGCCCGAGGTCAAAGATCTTTGATGATCTTTGAGAAGGAAAGACTAAACATTAAACGCAGATGGATTACTGGACCATTTTCAATTTTACGTGCTGTAACAGTTTGATTGACAATTACTTGGTCATGCAACATGTTCACAAATTAATTTTAAGGAAAAAAAAGAAAATTACTTTCTTTTAGTTTTATTTAATAACCACTGGATGGCAAAACATTGCAAACACCCATGGAAATGTCACTATTTGGAAAGTAAACACCCCTAGGTGATCTAAGTTTTTTACATTTTTTGTAAATGAAGAGACAGGCTGGTGTTGAAGGGGTTAATATTGTGCACTATTACAGTCTCATGCCTTTAAACAGTCACTCAAAGAGATGTCATGCATAATTTGGGTTTTGTGCTCTGCCCTCCTGCCACAGAGTTTCACTCCTCCTGCTGCATTCTTCGTAACATCATAAATGATGGCAGCAGAATCTCAGTATTGAAAAAAGGACTTTTGGGTCCGATACTGGCAGCCGCAAAGGCAGTAATACCAATACACTGGAAGTCAACTAGCCCTCCTCAGGTGTCGGAATGGGTAGTGGAATTAAATAATGTTATGCTACTTGAAGAGATTACAGCTCATCTATATGACAGATATGCGCTGTTCGTGGAGAGTTGGAGACCGTGGAGGGACTATCTTGGCTTATCAGAGATCCTTAGACATCTATAGGGAATATAGGGAAGTGAGAAGGGTAAGAAGAGGAAAAAGGGAAAGAAAGAGGAAAAGGGGAAAGTACCAAGACCCTGATCTGCTAAGCAAAACCCTCAAGTACATATCTACGGATATCTAGTACATATCTATGGATTAACACACGTGTTTTATTATCTCAATTTTTGAAAACACTTTTTGCATATGTCAAGAGACAAATCCAGATACAGCGCATATATAGTACTTGCTATTACTTCATATATAATAAACAAGCATCCTGGGGAGTTTCGATACGGACGGTCATCACGTCCGGTATTTGTGTAATTTCCAGCTCTGGCATCACTATTCAGGTAACGCCGGCGACGGCCGGCGGTCATGTTTCTTTGCGGCAAGAGATCGACTGGGCTCCTCTCGATGTTGGGGGAGATGCGCCCCTTCACTTGGTGAAGGGGCGCATCTCAGAGCTTTGTGGGGCTTGGGGGGGCAGCTTTCTCCGGCCGTGGTGCTCGTCTGTCAGCACGGGTGGCACTCAGGGACATAGCATCCTTCTCGCATGCCCTGTACTTGGCAGCAGGGGGCGCCAAACATCTTACCTTACTGTCTTCAAGCACGTTCACTTGTGTCACTTTCCCTTACTCGCAAAACCTGGGGCTGTACTCTCACATATTAAAGGGGGTCAATAATTATATAGAAAAATGGAAAGGTGTGCTACTCAAATTGTCAGTATACGTAGATTTCCACCTACGTACGACCGGTCAGCGGGGGTACGTGGCATGGGCCCCGCACCACTCAGCCTATCGCCGACGGTACGGGGCGTCCTTTCAGCCCACCACCTACGCACAGTACATTTTGCTGGGTTAGCTGGGGTGATTGCTAGTAGTAACATTTACATATGCTCTCATGCACTGCATTTACGGAGGCGCTGAGGATAAACACATGGAGTAGCTCCTCAGTCTCAGTCATACGTCACGCATTCATCGTCTTTTCATACGCATACGTTAGAGGGGTTAGTCACTGAGTGCATGGTTAATCCTGGTGCTTCACAGGTGGACTCGGTCACTCACGCAGCTTAGGTATTTTTTCTGTCCGTGGGGGGGCGGAGTCGCTGGGACTCATCTTGTTGCAGTACCGGTGTTTCCACGTCTGCACAGGCCAAGCACATACACCTATCTCCCCGGGGGGAGGGGGTGGGGGGGTTTCTGGCTACAGGATAGGCAGGTACATTACTCCTGGTGTTCATGTTTTACAGCTCGCTGGTTCCATCATGTCACACGTTTTGGACATCGAGGAATTCACCTCTCTCCCAGCTACTCCGGCCAGGGGCTCAGAGCACGGCAGCGCCCCGTCTCTCAGGGTGTGGACAATACCCAAGATCACCGCGGAGCTTCAGAAGAGGGGTATCTCCTTCTCGGCCACGGCGAGAAAGGCGGAACTTTTTAGGTTGCTGTTCCCCCAGCATGCTGATAGTGCTACCACTAGCCAGGTGTCCCTGCAGACGGTGGTAACGTCATTAACGCAGATCCATGCCTCTCTGCACACGATAACCACTTCTATTCCTGACCTGCAGCACAGGACCGAGGATTTGGAGAGACTGACTGCCGCAGTGCCGGTGGCGGTACCGCAGGTATTGGCCGGTACTTCGGCGGTGGTACCTGGTACTGACGACATGGTGGTACCCAGTGCTACAGGTATTGCAGTCTACCCTCCTCATGTCACCCCTGCACACTTTGTCCCCAGCAGTCTTAAGAAGGACAAAGACATAAACTTGGCATCTCTGTTAATAGCTGCACATGATGTCTCAGACAACAAGTCGTTCGCTTGTGGCGAGGTGTCGGTCGTCCTAAAAGCCAGGGACCCCAGACTTAGCCGCAAGTTGATGATACCCGAATTCGTGTTGGCGTTCGGGGTTTACAGGGATGTGGTTCAGTTAAGCCCATGAGAAGGGAGGAGTTGGATGCTTACTTACACATTGTGATAGATCTAGCATACAAATATGGAGGGTACGCATACTACGACTATCACCGGGAGTTTTCGGCCAAAGCTGCGGCGGCCTTGTCCCAGTTTCAGTTCGTGGTGGATTGGGGCAGGGCCGACACAGAACTATTCTGTAGGCACTTCGCTGGCCTCAAATCTCCCGTCTGTACGATTTGCCAGTCCTCAGCCCACACAGCTGACTGGTGTCCTACGCCTGCGGTACCTGACGCTGATGTGCCGCCCAAACCAGCGGGTCTGTTGGCCACGCCGGCCAGCTCGACCCCCGCACAGTATGACAAGTTAGGCCGTCCTATTCTGTTTTTGGGGAAGGCCCAGATTTGTAACAATTTCAATCACAAGGCGTGTAACTACCCGCAGTGCTTCAGAGCCCATCCCAAGTTCAGCTGCACATTGAAAAACCCGTTGCAGTCGTGACTAAGCCGTGTCGACGTGGGGAGTCAACGTCGGGGTGTTGGCAGACTACTTGTGGAGTCACCCGGATCCCTCATTAGCAGCTTTTCTGACTGAGGGTTTCGTATCAGGGTTTCACACTGGCCTGGTAACGTTACCTCAGGCTACATACGAATGTGACAATCTACGGTCAGCACTGGCCGAGCCGGACAGGGTGGATAACTTGCTTCAGACAGAGCTCGACAAGGGTTTCATTTTAGGCCCCTTTTTGCAACCTCCATTTGCGCCCTGGAGAGTTAGTCCTATTGGACTGGTCTGTGGCAAATTTTCGAATAAATTTCGTCTAATTTATGACTTATCTGCCCCTCATTCCATTGCTATACAGGTGAAACTCGAATAATTAGAATATCGTGCAAAAGTAATTGCAGTAAGTGCTGCAAAAGGGGCCCAAACCAAGTACTGAGTACATATGCATGCTTGTACGTTTCAGAGGTCCGTTATTGTACAATCCTTGTTTTATTGATTGCATGTAATAATCTACTTTTTGGAGGTTGGAGGTTGTGGATTTGGGGTTCTTGGGGTTTTCATGAGCTG
>NW_017308088.1:154772-175463 GCF_000935625.1 Nanorana parkeri | reverse complement strand
TTGTGGATTTGGTTGATTTGGGGTTTTCATGAGCTGTAAGCCATAATCATCACAATGATGACAAATCACGGCTTGAATTATCTTGCTTTGCATGTAATGAGTCTATCTCATATATTAGTTTCACCTTTTAAGGTGCATTAGTGAAATAAATGAACTTTGCACGGTATTCTAATTATTCGAGTTTCACCTGTACATAATTTGAATGCATTGATACCTTCCGAGGATTTTACCCTCAAATACTCCTCCGTCGACCAGGCGGTGCAGTACATATTACAGGCTGGGCAGGGGGCATGGTTGTCCAAAGCTGACATATCGTATGCATTCAAGCTGTTGCCCATCGAACCTTCGTTGTGGCAATGGCATGGGGTGAGATGGAGGGGGCTGTATTATTTTGCTACCAAACTGACGTTCGGGTCAAAGAGCAGTCCCTGGTTGTTTGATACATTTGCTCAGGCCCTTCACTGGGTGCTCGAGCACCATGTTCATTGCCAGAAAGTTTTGCATTACTTGGACGACTTTCTGCTGGTGGAGTGCCCTCACAGGACACCGGGTGACTTCAGATTGTTGTTAGAGACTTTTGATTCACTCAACGTTCCAGTGGCGTCTAACAAGGTGGAGGGTCCTTGCACGGTCCTCGCGTTTCTGGGCATTGTTCTGGACACAGCGGCCATCCAAGCCAGGTTGCCGCAGGACAAATTGGTTAGGATAAGGGAGGTCATTCACAAACTGACAATATCTCCTTGTTGTTCCCAGAAAGAGTTGCCGTCGATGCTGGGCATGTTGAATTTCGCCATGCGTATTGTTCCCCAAGGTAGGTCATTCATTTCTAGACTTCTGGCTTTGTTACCTACTATTTCGGAACAGGACGCATTGGTTCATGTCGATCCAGCAGTGTGTGCCGATCTAGCTATGTGGGATGATTTCCTACAACGTTGAAATGGGATCTCCCTGTTTATCCCTCAGGTTTCGGCTACGTCGCCTCAGGTAGTAACGGATGCAGCAGCATCTTTCGGTTTTGCAGCTATTTTTGGCACTCACTGGTTTTCCAGCGCATGGCCCATAGAGGTGAAAGCCATCCCCAAATTCTCGGAGACGTCATCATTGTTTGAAATGTACCCGATAGTGGCAGCTGCTCTTGGGGTTTTCATGAGCTGTAAGCCATAATCATCACAATTATGACAAATCACGGCTTGAATTATCTTGCTTTGCATGTAATGAGTCTATCTCATATATTAGTTTCACCTTTTAAGGTGCATTAGTGAAATAAATGAACTTTGCACGGTATTCTAATTATTCGAGTTTCACCTGTACATAATTTGAATGCATTGATACCTTCCGAGGATTTTACCCTCAAATACTCCTCCGTCGACCAGGCGGTGCAGTACATATTACAGGCTGGGCAGGGGGCATGGTTGTCCAAAGCTGACATATCGTATGCATTCAAGCTGTTGCCCATCGAACCTTCGTTGTGGCAATGGCATGGGGTGAGATGGAGGGGGCTGTATTATTTTGCTACCAAACTGACGTTCGGGTCAAAGAGCAGTCCCTGGTTGTTTGATACATTTGCTCAGGCCCTTCACTGGGTGCTCGAGCACCATGTTCATTGCCAGAAAGTTTTGCATTACTTGGACGACTTTCTGCTGGTGGAGTGCCCTCACAGGACACCGGGTGACTTCAGATTGTTGTTAGAGACTTTTGATTCACTCAACGTTCCAGTGGCGTCTAACAAGGTGGAGGGTCCTTGCACGGTCCTCGCGTTTCTGGGCATTGTTCTGGACACAGCGGCCATCCAAGCCAGGTTGCCGCAGGACAAATTGGTTAGGATAAGGGAGGTCATTCACAAACTGACAATATCTCCTTGTTGTTCCCAGAAAGAGTTGCCGTCGATGCTGGGCATGTTGAATTTCGCCATGCGTATTGTTCCCCAAGGTAGGTCATTCATTTCTAGACTTCTGGCTTTGTTACCTACTATTTCGGAACAGGACGCATTGGTTCATGTCGATCCAGCAGTGTGTGCCGATCTAGCTATGTGGGATGATTTCCTACAACGTTGAAATGGGATCTCCCTGTTTATCCCTCAGGTTTCGGCTACGTCGCCTCAGGTGGTAACGGATGCAGCAGCATCTTTCGTTTTTTCAGCTATTTTTGGCACTCACTGGTTTTCCAGCGCATGGCCCATAGAGGTGAAAGCCATCCCCAAATTCTCGGAGACGTCATCATTGTTTGAAATGTACCCGATAGTGGCAGCTGCCAAGGTTTGGGGTGGATTGTGGGCAGGACACACGGTTACGTTCGTCACGGATAATCAGGCCACCGCTGATATCATTAACAAGGGCAGGTCAAAGTCTTTGGCGATCATGTCTTTCATGCGTAGGTTAGTGTGGTTGTCCCTACAGCATAAGTTTAATTTCACATGTGTGTATATTCCTGGTGTATGCAATGTTGCTGCTGATGCTTTATCTAGATTCAAGATTAGTGTCTTTTTTCAACAGAATCCAGACGCGGACAGGCTTCCTACACCGGTGCCCTCTTTTCGTCAACTAGTTCTGGAATAGAGAGACATCACCATAACGCAGCAAGACTTATTAATCAGTCTCTCTCGTGTAATACTCGTAAAGCTTACATGCTGCCTGGAAAGTTCTTAGTACTTTTCAGGTCAAACATGCGACTACGGATCCCACACACACCTCCTACATCCTAGCTTTCATTTCATACTGTCATTCGGACCTCAAGTTAGCCTACACCACCATCCAGTTATACTTGGCCGGGGTGCAACATCATATTTCCCTGAGCTGGCCGGAGAAACGGTCGTTGTTCTCGGCTCATCCCGTTAGAGCTATTTTAAAGGGGATTCAGAAGTCACAAAGGAAGTCTCCAGGAGGCAGGTTGCCCATCACCAGTCATATGTTTCGGACCCTCTCTGACATGTTAGATAAAGCTCCATTTGGTAAACTGCGGAGTCTGGTGTTTCTTAGACCAGGCAAGTTTGCCTGCACTAGTTCTTATATGTGTGCATCATACAGTATAAAAAATAAATGAAAAGACAGAGGGTGCCAGTCCATGTATAAGTAATTCTAGTGAGAGTGGTCTCTGGCTCCCAACTCAATCTCTAGCATTCTCTAGAGAAATGGGGAAAAAAAAAAAACAATTGTTATTGCATTGACTGATGTCTATTATGAGGAACTATGTCCCTGTGTCCTCGACTTACCTTGCTAGAGAAAAAAGGGACTTTGTTTTTTTCATACTGGCTGATTCACATATATTATACAACTTCAAGAGGATTATTGTTTGATTGACAGCAGTTTTGAGGTAATTATATATATTTTATCTTTATTACGTACTAGATGACACTGCACATCCTATGCTATATTGTGTAAACCTATTGTTTATTATATGTCAAGTAATAGCAAGTACTATATATGCTCTGTATCTGAATTTGTCTCTGATATACAGGTGAAACTCGAATAATTAGAATATCGTGCAAAAGTAATTGCAGTAAGTGCTGCAAAAGGGGCCCAAACCAAGTACTGAGTACATATGCATGCTTGTACTTTTCAGAGGTCCGATATTGTTCTATATACAATCCTTGTTTTATTGATTGCATGTAATCATCTACTTTTTTGAGGTTGTGGATTTGGGGTTCTTGGGGTTTTCATGATCTGTAAGCCATAATCATCACAATTATGACAAATCACGACTTGCATTATCTTGCTTTGCATGTAATGAGTCTATCTCATATATTAGTTTCACCTTTTAAGTTGCATTAGTGAAATAAATTAACTTTGCACGATATTCTAATTATTCGAGTTTCACCTGTATGTGAAGCATATGTATGCAAAAAGTGTTTTTAAAAATAGAGATAATTATACACAATATGTTAATCCATAGATACGCACGTGAGGTTCCTGAAGAATCCACACGGTGTGAAATGCGTTGATCCTCAGAATAACCCGCCACATACCCTATTTTTTATATTGGGGTATTAGATATGTATATGGTTGCTCATCCCATATCTATTGTGTATTGACTATTTGATATGGCCTTTATATGTGTCTTAATATGTGTTTAGCTTGTTATAAGAAATAAAGAAGGTTTTATATTTATACTTCACACCTGTAGCTGTATGTAGTTTGTGGCACCTTGAAAAAAAACCCAGGCTCAATTGCAGCCAAGCCTTGCTTGTCTTTATCAGTTATAGGAGTGTGGTGCCACCCACTTACCTCGCACATCCCTACCTACTGTTATACTACTTCTGTAATGAAAGAATGAATGAATGACTCATTCATTCATTACTTCCTCCTCCTCCCATTGTGACAGGAAGGGATAGGCTCTCACAGGTAAACAGATCAATCTGTTTACATTCGTGATGGCTGGTCCAATCAGCTCTGTGCCTTTAGCCTGTGCTCTCTGCTGTCTAATGACATTGGGAGCAGTGTCTTTGTGTGAGTTTGGGGTGCACACAAACAAGCAAGCAAGGATGTATATATACAGTACATAGGTACTACCATGTGGATAACTTTTTTACACACTTGTTTTATATGTGTTTACACACATTCAGAGTAATCTGCCCTTGGATGCACAGATTTCTTCTTTTTCTAAAGGCAATGCACCTAAACCCCAGCAAATGCAGTGTGGATTACACTATTTAATAGCAAAATACATATAAATGCATACAATTGCATTCCCATGCGAATGAGATCTTACTGTTTATACCAGTTGAAATAAAAACAGTTTATTCATACTAGCAAATTCAATTAACTTTCAATATAAATGCATATTGGGTTGTAGTGGAACCATAAGAAAGTATCTGATTTTTAAATTAACTTATTTCTTAAGTTAAGTCTCTTACAATACAGAGTCAACTCTCTCACATACAAGTTTGTGTAAATGACCGTCCAAGAGAGATATGTTAAAAGAAATCTCAAAATGTATTACTATTAAAACCTTGTATAAATACATACATGATTCAAAACAATCTTAATATAAAAAAAACAAAAACAAAACCCTGCAGAGGATGTATTTGTATATTCATTATTATCAGCTCTAAAATTCATTTGGTCCGACATATCATTATGTTGTTCAATATAATCCAGATGTGGTTACATTATTAAATGACAGATGATATTTTCCTAAGCATGGCTTAACTTAATAGGCCCCGACACATTTCGCCATAGGCTTCATCAGGGGACCCACTGAGGATGAATCTATTGATAAGAAGATTTTCTTCGTTTAGATATACATCATATCAAACATTCATTAATGCATACGTTTGTATCTATTGTTCATACATCATCATATTCCTAAATGTGACCCCATCTGGGTCAGATAAATCATATATAGTTACTTTGAAGGCCGTTACTCACCATGCCGGGTTGATCTACGGTATGAGGTAGAAGTGCCCGGAAAGCCAAATAGGGGCGGGCGGGTGGTAGACCCACCGTTAGCTCCACTGCTTCCCTGGTTTGTCACACCTGGGACCCCGGGGTCTTATGGGGAGGAACCCACATGTGGCACCGAGTCGTCCGGTCACAGTCACCAGGAATAGTTTGTTCTAAGGTAAGATGTTTAGAAACACTGTATTTTTATTGGGTCTCTCTGTCATAGGGAATTCCATAGGGTATATGCTAAGTCTTAGATATAATCCAACAATCCTTCTTTGCATTTCATCTAAATATTTATGCAAATCAATTTGGTTAATTCTAATTTTCTAGTATAAGTGTTTTTTATTTGTAATTATACTGCTTATTTCAATTGGCAATAAAACTAGGTGTGGGAATTTTTGACCCGATTGCTGTCGATCGTGTACATATATATATATGTGGGATTTGTGTGAGAGCGCAAAGGGGTTTATTTAGGAGGGGTTATTATGAAATGACCCCAAAATAAGAAGAGTAGTGTAATAATGAACCTGCCCAAGTGTCAGGTTTCATGTTAAGTGCTTACTTCAAATTAATTGTGGCAAAAAGTCAACAAAAAGTGCCAAATGAAAAGTTAAAAGCAAAAACTCAAACAAAAACAAAAAACAAAAAGAATCTCTCTATATGTATATGTATGTACATCCATATATATATATCTAGTTCATGTGATGGGTACTTATGTGCATCCGTTATGCTGTTTTAATAAAGAAACAAAAACAAAAGAGGAGCATTCATCCTGTAGAATTTATGTATTCCACACATGTGTGTTCAATTATGTAATAGCTTAACAAATGAGTGATTCTGTGTGCCTCAAGGGTATATATCCTATCAGTGCTCATTATAAGTAGGTGATACATAAAACTGCCTCAGCCCCTGTATTTCCTTGACCCATAGTCCCTGATGTTTGTCCTATTGATAATTATACTCTATCCCCATATTCGCCCAGTCAATTGAATGCATAAGCATACACCATTGTCCTTACCTCTCAGATCGATATTTGTGGTTCGTATAGTTGCGGCTTTCTATCTGGAGTGCAGAAGCTGGCCTGTAACGTCCCATGGCAATCCCCCCTAGACTGACCTAGCCGCAGGCTCCCCCCCTAAATACCCCTCGCCTTCAAATCAGGGAGTCGGATAGAACAGTTCCGGTCCCCGAGTGACCGCGCGGACTCCTCTTGACGCATGTGCAGAGTCGTGGCGCATGGGTCCGACGTCACACCTTACCAACTCTAGGATCACTTGCCCTGCATGTCAATCCCTGGATGACTTCCGGGTATGCGCACGCACTCCCATGTTCGTTGGTATATTCATGGGAGGGAGTCAGTCCCCTATCCGCATCTGGACAACGATAAGGGACCCTGCCTACTTGTGTCGCTCGCTGCCAGTCCCAGCACCTCCAACCCACCCCCTCCCGCCCATTATGACCCCTGCCACGCCCAGGGTCAATTAGCCAGTCCCATTCCAATTCTTCCATATGGGTATATACAAGTGAGGAACCCAGATGTAATGATGACGTTGTTTTTGGAGTCTCGAGGTCCCAGAGTGTGACCAATTCTCCCCGATATCGCATTAAATTCAACCAGGTATGTCGGTTATACATATACATATATCTCCAACCTTCTATGTACTTTTACCATATGACAATTGAGCTATGCTCCAGGTATACATGATAATGTACATATATTTAATGCGTGAAAAACATCATCGGTTAATATATAACATGCAACATGTCATATGGGGTTTTTTCCCCTTACCATCCACATTTATTTTTAATTCTATCTGAATATTCTACAATCTTAGTAGCTAAACTGTCTTCTAGTCTGAATGGTCGTCCAGACTTAAAAATTATAGAGCAGGTTCCCTATCAGACTGGTTGTATTAGTCGAAAAAAGGGCTGTCAATTCTATTGTTCTGGATGTTCATTTTTAAGGTAAGTTTTGGTTAGTGGTCGCCATAAATGTTTCCATATCTCCTCTTAGTATAATTTCTATATTTTATATTTGATTTCAATTCATTATTATTGTTATGCTGTCCATTTCTTTTTTATATTTTGGTTTGTTTGTTACTTTGTTCATAGGAACGAACTTTTAATGAGTGTTTTCTTCTGAAAACATCATCGGTTAATATATAACATGCAACATGTCATATGGGTTTTTTTTCCCCCTTACCATCCACATTTATTTTTAATTCTATCTGAATATTCTACAATCTTAGTAGCTAAACTGTCTTCTAGTCTGAATGGTCGTCCAGACTTAAAAATTATAGAGCAGGTTCCCTATCAGACTGGTTGTATTAGTCGAAAAAAGGGCTGTCAATTCTATTGTTCTGGATGTTCATTTTTAAGGTAAGTTTTGGTTAGTGGTCGCCATAAATGTTTCCATATCTCCTCTTAGTATAATTTCTATATTTTATATTTGATTTCAATTCATTATTATTGTTATGCTGTCCATTTCTTTTTTATATTTTGGTTTGTTTGTTACTTTTGTTCATAAGAACGACTTGTAACTGAGTGTTTCGTTCAGACCCGGATAGACGGTGGATTTTAATTTAAAAATCCATTGTGCTTCCGACTGTAGCAGTTTTTTGTTTATGTCTCCGCCTCTTTTATGTCGGACCAAATGAATTTTAGAGCTGATAATAATGAATATACAAATACATCCTCTGCAGGGTTTTGTTTTTGTTTTTTTTTATATTAAGATTGTTTTGAATCATGTATCTATTTATACAAGTTTATAATAGTAATACATTTTGAGATTTCTTTTAACATATCTCTCTTGGACGGTCATTTACACCACTCCAGAAACCCTTATAACCTCCTATGTTTTGTTAAAGTTATGTAACTAGGGGGAGAGGTGTGAAACTAGAGGCCTACAGGGAGACTACCCATAATTTAGTAAGTATGTGTAAATATCAGAAATTGCCAGCTCCTCTTTTACACCAGGAAGTAATAAGCTAACCACCAAACAGTTAAACCTAACCAGCCTTTTTGCCGTTATCGTGAAGTTCCTCCCAGCTATTGTCTAATATCTGCTTGTATTGTTATGCTAAAATTGAAAAGTCAGAAGCAAAAAGCACATCTCCTCCTCATTCCTCAAAGATGCTTAATAGTCATTTACTTTTAGAATGCTGCTTATGCACACTTTAACTTTGCTACAAAGTAGACATTTATTTTTGACCTGTAATGCACCCTTTAAATCCACATCCTACCACTCCTCAAGTGCATACAGCAGCCATTTATTTTGGGCCTGCTAATATGCCCTTTTCCTCTTCCACCACAAGTGTGCAGAACAGCCACTTGCCTCTCCAGTACTGCTCCTGAGCCCTTTTCCCCCTCCTCCATTGATTTTGCCCTATCTATGCCAACTGGCTATGAGGAATCAGCAGAATTTTTTCTGTGGCTGCTATCCCCAGGGCTGGTCTAAAGACTACTGTTCTGGTGCTGCAGACATAAAATTAAAAACAATTCCCAAATTACCACCATGCCCAGCGCATTCATACCAGCTTTGCCTAATACTTTGTTTACATCATATTGCGGCTTGCACTATACCACAATGTTCAGTACTCAGATACCATTATTTTACCCAGAAGGCTGTCTCTGCCATCCTCCAGCATAATAAATGTCATAAGGGAGCAGGAGGTAGATGAGGAATATGAGGAAGAGGATTGGGGAGATATCAAGAAAGAGAAGGAGACAGCTTCAAGGCCAGGGCAAGCACAGTTAAAAGCTATACTGCAAATAAGTAGAATTAAACCGGTAATTGATAATGGAATTTTTATGATCCATAGACAAAAATACTACTCATAATTCACATTATAAATGTTTCACTTTTCTGAATAATTCTTACAGAAAAATCCACTATTTAATTTTTGCTATGAAAATCCAAATGTATTAAAAAGACCTTACTTGTTATAGTTATTAACAAAAGGAAATGTTTGTACCTGTAAGATGTTTTGCTGCAATATGTTTTTACATTAGTTATTTTGAACACTTTTTTTGGATACAGACAGACTAAAAGAACTGAACTCAAAACCATTACTGTTTGATCAGATTGTGTGCTTACTAGAAGCCTGGGGTACAACAATAATTTGAACATATTTAAAGATAAATGTTTTAATACAAAAGACTTTGGTTCTACAATATAAGTAGAATTCAAACATTTTTTACACAGATATAGCATACTAATGCAATAGTTTCACACAGTCTAATAGAAGCTAGTTAAGGGTTAACCACTCCAATTTTATGCTATTCTGGTTTTCATCCTTCAGGTCAGGAAAAAAAAATCCATATATATTGGCATAAGTAATCATATCCCTACTGTCCACCTACTCTCTCTGCTTGACTGTCACAGCAGTGTCCAAGTCATGAAGGATGGCATTTATCTTGGTAATAGAGGAACAGCTATAATTTATAAAACCTACCAGTGAGGAACATGTCAGTCATGGCAATGACACCATAAAAGATGTATGACAACTCTATTTCTGATGCTCCCCTCTCATCCCTATCTATTTATTTGCAAAGTCATTCACCAGATAATGGAGTAGTGTTGCTGTCATAACTGTTTTTGAAAGCATAACTGGTAGGGCTGAAAAGAAACTTTACAGCACAGCACATCCACAGTTCTGTTATGGAGAATAGGATGGACAGTCTCAGAGTTTCACTAAGCATCAAAAATGTTCCTATCTAGTTAATAATTATCTTAGCATACTAAAGCTTATACCTTTAAATATCTGTATAGATACTGAAGTCACAGCAATAAAAAAGACAATTTCACAATGTTTTATGTTTCTGTAAACTAATTTGAAATAGAAGATTTAACTATGATAACTGACCTACTATGTATAATATTCATTTAATTTTGATATACCAACCCACTTTCCTACAAATAATGACCAGACGTATGCCACTGAAAGTAAAGCAGAATTCCTGGCTTGTGTGTGTGTGTACTGTGGTATTTGCGGATTTTAGCACATATGTTGAGCGCTTAAGGGCCAGTCTGTAAGCCGTTTTAACAGAAAAAGGACAGTCTATTATTTCTTCAAACGGCAGACAACCAAGGAAGTTCAACAAAAAATAGCTTTCTTCAGCAGTACAACATACAGTGTGTTTGGACACAGGTATTCTCATCATTCACAGGTTGTCCTGTTCAGTGTCCCAGGGGTTTATTGCTTTCATCAACATTCAAGAATACTCTGTGCCCTTGAGCAGCTTTCAGCAGCTTTTGATTACACACACACACACACACACACACACACACACACACACACACCTTGTGTGCCTGGCTCTCTCAGCCTCTCTAAACCTTCCAGCCTCCCAGACTGTTCCACGTGTGCCTCCAGCACACACAGCAAACCTGGCTTTGTCAGAACTATTGGGCAGTAGGCTATCATGGCTCTATATTTGTACTGAGCCCTGATTGGCACAGTCTTGCACCGTAGCCAATTACCGTTCCGGACGGCGCAGTGCATTGTGGGATGTTCCACGGTCGAACAGACCGCGGACATCCAGTAATGTTCGGCGTTCAGCGAACGCTAGAACAGGGTATGTTCGAGTCGAACCTATGTTCGACTCGAACATGCAGCCCGTCCCTATTGGGCAGAAAGGAATCAATTTCATATGCCTAAACATGTTATTTTACAGATGTGTCTATGGGCAAACTGGTGGCCATTTTGTCTGCGTGATAGAAGGTTAACTTGAGTTCATTCTTCTTGCACAGAGACTTTCACAGAGAAGGAGCTAGTAATTTTAGCATAAATAGTCTCAGATCGTAAATTGTGGGGGTCTCAGATGCACATCAGTTAAGGATGGTGCCAGCCTGTGTAGGTCTAGATTGATGACTTTCTTGCTTCCACAAGAGTACAATGTACAAGTGATTGGAATGTTTAAAGTTTTTTTTCTCTCTCTCAATGAATAGAAGATGGGGTTTATCTTAAAAGTTGTTTATGGAACCTTACTATTCATTGCAGTAATGGTAATTAGCAATAATGTTATTATCTTATTATATTATATGCAGCATCTGTATGCTTATATTATTGACTAATTTCAAGTAAAATTTGATACATGTACTTTTATAATATCCAAACTATATTCATTATATATTGTTTGAGTGTATCCATTGAAATATATTATTATGTATTACTAAATATGGGGTTTTTATATTTTGAGTTCAAAGAATTAGGTGGTACATGCCAATGTATGTTCTTTTCTTTTAATGTGTTAAAAACCAATGTGTCTTGAGACTCATTACCTCAATTTTAAGGAATTTAAGAAAGAACATTAATTGCTTTAGGTTAGATTATCTTAAGGTTGTAAATTGAAGAAGTAGACTAAAAGTCGGACAAGAGGTTGTCAGGAGATGTTATTCATGACTTTCTTTATGGGTTGTCCATGGCTTAGGTCAGAGGCTATCTCACTGCCTTATCTTTAGAAAATAGTAGAATTAAATGAAATGCTCCCAACTTTTATATAGAACAATAGTGCCCCCTGGTGGTGATTGTGAGGGAGAGGTATATGGCAAAAGGATATATCTGACGTCATGGTTCACGTCAAAGAATCACATAGAAGACCAAACCAAGCCCACAACCCAGGGGGAGATAAAAGTGAGTAGCAATGGAAGGACCAGAGACCAGAAGCCAAATTCCAACACCAAGGCAGTAAGCAAATACATTCCAAGGGTATAGGTCGGGAAGCTGAGGACGGCTGTCCAAGGAAACTGAACTAAAGAGAACCTGACCATCCCTGGTTTCTGAGCATTGACTGCTGACTTCTTTCAAACAACTAAAGTTTAAATTGCTGGTAACGTATACTTTCTATCTGTATATTAGGCAATTCTTTAGCTACATATATATATTCGGGTAAACCATTGAGTTCTTCTAGGATCTAGATTGATCTGAGATAATTTTTAACTGCAGTCAAAATTGTGTCTTTCAATCTTGGGAGATAATCTATACAATTGTTATATACGTTTGTGTAATCTCCAGGAAACTGATTTCAGTTTCTAGTCAATGGTCTAGTCTGATATATATCGAATTAAACTGGTGGAAATGTTTCTCTACTTTGAATGGTCTTGGCTTATTGCCAGTCCTGTTCATGATGGGATAAATATTGCCCATGCGCTGTTAAAAATTTGAGTTTGTGAATATCTGTGCTGGGAGAAGTCACTGGTCAATTCTGAACCTTTTGTTTTCTTATTCTGTGAGATACTGAGAAGATACCCATTACATTTAAAAAGTCGTTTTATTTTGGTTAAATTTATCTTTTGAATTAATATCCAGTGGTTACATTTTATGCATCACCTGTGATATCAAATTAATTGTTATTATCTGATCCATATTCTTTGTTTCTCACCGATTATATTTTATTATTATTCTGCACTGATTTTTAATTAATAACTATATATATTTTGTATACTTTTGTATTCCTCTTGTCTTCAAAGTCAGCGCAAATGAAAGAACTCGTGTAAATTTTGATTTATGGAAGTACGTTGGGAATCTCCTTAATTATAGATTCTTATTTGTTTCCATAAACATAAGACTGTATATCAGAGCAGTATTAACATTCTGACAGCTTGGCCCTTGTGTGTCCAGCCCACACCAACTCCACCTGGCTCCCCTCTGACTTCTGGGCGGATTCCTCCCGGTTCCTGCACACCTTTGTTCCTCTTCCCAGCTGGAGGCCAAAGCATTAGCCGACACTCTTTCCGTAAGGACTGTGCACAGGTGTGCAATAATTAGGTGCTGGCCCGTACTAAACCACGGACCCAGGAATGGAGATTTCATCCCTCCCAATTCTCTTTGAATTCTTACAGTTCCAGGATCCCGTGCCATATCCAGAAAACCTGGACAGAACTGCAGAGTCAGTTCTTTCCCAGCAAAATAATTTGTTTCCTGGAACCACTCAGCCCCTCTGGCTGAGAGTCCCAGGTGACTACAACCCCCTAGTTCTACTGTGGGATTGCCACACAATACCACAGAATATACTGTATAGAACTTTATAGAACACCGGGCAAAACACAGCATTTAATAATGCAAATGATTGAGGTTGAAGCAGGAATCAGTGAAAATATAATGCTTTTTATACAAGCAATGATATGCAATATAATCCCATACATCAGTGAACCTTCCTTGAACAATTAGAGAATAGTAAGCACAAATAAAATGATATCATGGAAGTTTGCTGGTGACATGTAAGACACTCATCCACTGCCTCTTGAGACCCCCCCACTGGTACCACTACACACACACATACACTTGGAACCTCTAGACTTGTCAGTACTCACAGGCACATGAAGAAGTCAGATTAAGCCATTAATGCATGCCAAGCACTCTCAGTGGCTGGCATCTTACTTTATACAAGACATAGCAGGGCTGTGTCAGGTTGTAGCTCGTATGACAGTTGCTATTTACATTTTGCTTATTTGTTAAATTTTTTGACACTTTGCTCACTGACTACCTGGGCTTGACCTCTGCTCTCTAATTGTTATGCTCTATTTCATTTCAAATATGTATCTTTCCAAACAGGGTTGGCCCCCAAGTTGGCCCTGGACTATGGCCTGCCTGACCCTCTAATCCTAAAAGAGTTTTCTAGCACTGAGTCCTGCCCAGTCTCTGCTGGAAACAACCATATTTTACAGATTTGATAATCTTTCATATAAGGACCTGCAGACACTAGAGCATCGTCAAGTACATGAATGTTTCCAGAAAACTGTCTGCCACAGGTGAGGATTTAAAATCAGTAAAATGGAAACATGTCTAAAGGGTTTTTTGTGTCTGGAAGTTAATGGCTTAAATTCTGAGGTCTACCGAAGAGCTTCCCCTGCCTGTTGCAACATTCACCTCTCACTTCCATTGTGCAAGTAGGAGGAGCTAGAAGATTATTTGATTTAATTGTCAGGCTTTACAATACTGGAATGTTGGTACAGGTGCACATAGGTTCGTCAGCCGCACCTTACCATCATAAATCTTACTAGATGTCTCTAGGTTGCTGCTTCTGGTTCAACGCTGCAGATGTAGGTATAGGCCGGCTGTTGCTTGTGGTTTACCGCTGCAGATGTAGGTAGAGGATGGCTGGTGCTTGTGGTTCGCCGCTGCAGATGTAGGTAGAGGATGGCTGGTGCTTGTGGTTTGCCGCTGCAGATGTAGCAGGAGCAGGTAAGGACCGCCAAGTAGTAATGATGAGTCTGGCACTACAGTAGAATTAGGCAAAAGCATTGTCTAGACAAGCCGGGTCATACACAAGTCGATCAGAGCGCAATCGGTACTGAATCAGAAGTGAGCAAAAGCAGGGTCAAAACTAGCTGTGTCATACACGATATATACAGAGCAGAGATCAGCTGGGTCAAGCAGGAGCACACAAGGTAGCAACGCTATCACAAGCACTGGTGGTGTGCTGATACAGGTGATTTAAAGGTGAGCCGACCAACCACCGTCGTTTCCCCGGCAAAAGCTGTGTCAGGTGAGTTTTGCTGAGTCTTAAAGGGACAGCCCGAACCCTAGTACTGGCAGTAAAGAGTGGTTGTATGCAAATTTGTCCACTGGAAATAATGAGGCCCAATACTGATTTAGCAGAGGAGAAGAATTTGAGTAATTGCTCCAATCCTTGGTTTGTTCTTTTGGTTTGCCTATTCATCTGTGGGTGGAACCCAGAAGACAAAGAGATATAGATCTTTAATTTCTTGCAAATCTCTTGCCAGAACCTGGACTCCTCTGTCTCACATGATGTCATCAGGAACACCATGGAGTCTTACTACTCTTTAATGAAGATGTCAGTCACCGCTTGTGCCGAGGAACTGCCCCTCATAGGGATGAAATGTTCCAGCTTGGTGAGCCTATCCACCACCACAAAGATGGAATTATAAACTTGTGAGAGAGGGAGTTCCATAATTAAGTCCATTGTAGGCCTGCTCTATGAAGACATTGGCATAAACAGTGATCTAAGGAGACTCACAGTACAACTTTTGGCATGCTCACAAGCAGCATAGGAATAAAGGTCTTTGCAATGCCAAAATGCTTTGCAAATGGGGTGTCATGACAGGCACTAAGGACTGAAACCCAGAGATCTTCAGAAACAAAAATCTTACCCTCATGCAGAAGCAATTTAATGGAGTGGTGAAGGTCCAATCCAAGAGAAGACAGGTTTTGGCTGTTTTCTTGATTGGGATAGCAGACTACTGTACGTAGGATCAATATAAAGTTCTTATTAGAGCCCATTACACGAGAGCCCAATCTAGCCTGGCATGGCCTAAGGAGTTCGGCAGCCCTTAAATACTCAAAGGTTTTTATGGCCAGTCAAGATCAGGATGGGTTGGGCTTCAACTTCAAGTAGGTAGCTCCATTCTCCCAAAGCTGCCTTGTTGGCAAAGAACTTCCTGTTGCCAATGTCCTAATTCCTCTCTGCTGGGCTCATTTTTTAAGAGTAAAAGGTGGCAAGGTATTAAAGAGCCTCAGGATCAGATTATAGGGACAACATTCCTCCACCACTAGAAGACCACAGAATGTTTCTTAGGGTCCATGGCAATACCATTGGGAAAAACTATTACTTCCAGAAACTGGATGATTATTCTTTCAAACTCACATTTCTCTGGTTTATCATGCAGGCAATGAGTGAATAGGCAGCCTATCATTTTCTGTATGTGATGCTGGTGCTCCTGCAGGGAAGCGGAGAAAATCTGCTGCCCTGCAGGATTATCTCTGCTTCTCAATCACCGTCCAGGTATGCAACTATGAAAACATTGATGAAAAGATGTTGCTGAAAGAATGTTGGAAGGTGGCTGGGGCATTACAGAACCCAAAGAACATCACAAGATATTGTGAAAAGTGCCCAAACCTGCTATGGAAGGCTGTCTTCCATTCATTTCCCTCACAAATTGTCCCTCACTCTCTTACTAATGACTAGGAACATGGGTGACAGAATAATATCAAAGCTGAGATCTTCTTGCTGACCTGTTGATGGTTAAAGGGGATAAGTATCTTGTCTAACGGGCCTGGACTTAATAACTGATCAATCAGCAAGTCAGATGGTATATGCATGGGTGCCAGAGAGGTAGTCTTAACTGATAAGCCACATTCAAAAAGCAGGAATACACATCCAAAAATATGACACCAGCAGGCAATTTAACCCACCAGACCCTAAAAACAGAAGTATGACACAAAATATGCTGTCACTTGAAATAATTCCAATAGGAGTGAAGTGGATTACCATAAAGCAATCAATGGTCTTTCATTAAACAAATAAATAAAATAGTTTTGCTTGGTTCATTAAAGTTGCTCTACTTTAATTGCTGCTGTTTGAAGGAGAGCTTTTTTGATCATCAGAAATCATCATTTCATATATATTTATGGCATTTATGTTGTACTTTACAAGAAACTTCAAATCAAAAGTAATGATATTCTCTCTGGAGTAACATTGGAATGTTATTTGTACAAGAAAGACCAGACATGTTTTCCTATTTCACTTAAACAGAAGGATATATCTGGACAGAAATTCTGTTCCAGCAGTCATTGAAACAATGACAGTTTCTGCATGGAAGAATTTATAACACACCTGTTTTTGTACGACTAGCTTTAAGTGCACTTAAACAATCAGGAAAAGGGGAAGGTAGATACAGTGGGCACTGTCAGGTACTTTATCTGCTTACGTTAAGGACATACAGTACTCCATATAACCATATGTTTCATTGGATCAACTAAGCTTCTATTAACTTATATGTATACCCTAAAAATTAATTTATTGTATTTTGTTCTATCTGTTTGACAAGTTAAAAAATCCACCAGAAATCTAATGTGCATCTAATAACTTGTTTGAGGTGACAAACAAACTATTAGTACTGTTAGTACCAGAGTACTCCTTTAAACATTGTTCAATGGCATGAAGCCCTGTGCTGTAAATACATTCTAAAATATTTAATGTGCTGGCTGCTAAATCTGTAATGATGCTGTAGCTGACCGCTGTGCTGTCAGATACAGTGATCAGCAACCAATCAGCCTTGTTCCTGCTCATGTGATCATTGCGATCACAGTGATCATATGACATTGTTTACAAACATGTGACTCTGAATATTCATTTTACCTATCAAAACTCCCCTGCGGCCTACAACATGTTGAGTAGGCCAACACAGATTAAACATAAAAAAGGGATTCATGAAACATGAAGTGTCCAAACACGTCACCACAAACCATGAAGAATTGGACATACACCTCAAAGTAACACTTATAGAACAGATAAACCCCTCCAACCAATATGACAGATTTAGCAGACTAAAATCATGCAAAGCATTTTGGATCTTTACACTTAAAACATTACATCCAAATTATTTGAATGAAGTCACAGAGATCTCAAAAGACAACTAAGACCAACAAATACAAGTGACAAATCAAATAGAAAATGAACTACTACACTATATCAGTTCTCTCCTTGGACTTCTGCCCCTACTTTTCTTCTCTGCCTTTTTCTGGAGTTTTTTTCCTTTTCCAAATTGTTTGCAAACAAGCTGGCCAGCTGAACTGTCAGAGGCACTTTGACAGAAGCAATCGGCAGGCTCCAGTTCTCAAAGATAAAACACACACAAAAAAATACATGAATGAACATAAAAGATTGGAAAAATATTTTTAAAATTTGATATAAGCTGTTAAAATGACAAATGCAATTCCTTTACATTTTGTGTCCATTTGTTAGCTAATAATAAAAAAAACCTTGGTAGGAAATGTATTAAAACAAGGTATCAAATGAAAAAAAAAAATATGTTAAAAACAGTGTAAAAAATGTAGGTAGGAAGAAGTCAATTAGTTATAGTCAAGTAAATCTACACACATGGACGCTGCCAAATTTGGCCTTGTCATCTGGCCATTGATGACCCCTCAATCACAAAAGGGTTAAGCTGATCACATTGACATATGCCCTGGATTTAAAAATATATAACAATGAGTGAAAAGATCCATGCACATAATATTATTTTATGTTGTCATTAAAAAAACTCCTTTAAAATAAGATTTGTTCTTTATTCTGACAAACCAATTTCAACTTCGGAAAGATAACCTGAGAAATAAATAATTTTCAAAAAATGCTAGAACAATTTAATAAAAACTACTTGCTTATTTATGAAAATAAATGATTTACTGAATAAAATGGATTCAAAACATGTATTTATTAAGTTCATATCTACCTGAACAAGAACAAGGTCAATTCAAATATTGTAAAAAAGAGAACTTAGTAAAACAAAGCTTTCAATACTATAGGTCATGAAAAAAAATGTGCATGATAAATGCTTTTTATCCACTGTATACAAATATTGCAGTTTTTGATGAAGACAGTAGTGTTATAATGTGCTAATTAAATGCCCTACCTCCACATCTCATTTCCCTGTTAGTACTATTTCAGAGTAGCACCCAAAGGAAAATATTGCTATATTGCTGTACATGCAGACTATAAAATTGTAGGATATTTTTTTTAGTGCAGTTTTTCTTAAATGATTCCCCCAGCAGAAAGAATAATTATCCTTTAAACATTAAATATAATACAATACTTGAAAAAAGTAACTAAAATGCAGCAATAGACAATAGTGTAAAGATACATTGTTTGCATAATACTAACATTCAGAAGCTTATTAACAATGTAAAGGGCATTTCAGTTTTTGGTACATAAAGACCAGTTAAAATCAAACTGAGAATTAGTGATGGGCCGAACACCCCCGTGTTCGGTTCGAGTTCAAACTTTCGAACATGAAAAAAGTTTGAACTTGAACTTTGAACAAAGCAAGTCTATGTGACCAGAACACTGAAAATCAATTGTCCCCATTTTGAAGCCTTATATGCAAGTTATTGGCCATACAAAAGGGTATGGGGATTCAGGTACTGCCCTGGGGGACATGTATAAGTGAAAAAAATACTTTAAAAAAATATTGTTTTTAAAAGGAGCTGTGATTTTAACATTGCTTAAAGTGAAACAATAAAAAGGAAACATTCCTTTAAATAAATATCACCAAACACATGAACTAGCAATGTTTGAGTCAAGCTCTTGTTCGACTCAAACATCAAGCCCATCACTACTGACAATATCTTTGCTTGAGTTCCTTGGTCTTCAAACCTGCCATTATGAGCAGTGTTCACCCTTTGCACTTTTATAATTTATTTCACATACTAGACAGTGGAAAAAGAGATTCTTGAAATGAAAGAGTTGCATGTTATTGTGTTCTACTATTATAAAGGAGGACAAACACAGATGATGAAAAGGGAAGTGGGAAGTAGAAACCCTCTTTACATGCTTCTCACTGTGGATCCCATCAAAAAAATCAGCTATTTCAATAATCTAGCTGACCGGATAAAAAAAAGCTACTACTGCTCAGAGTGAGCTACTTATCTTTTTTTATGTACATGGCATCAACACCAGACATATCTAAGTGAAACAAGAATAATTAGCTATACCAACAAGTAATTCAGAAAATCAGAAATCCAATCTAATTAAGCTGAACAACAGTCATCTATTCTCGATAGATATTTATTATCTGAAACATTAGCTCCTTTACCTACAGTAGAAGCTTTTTGTATAACTATTTGTGCTGCAGGGGACAAGATATATGTAAATGAATATATGTAAATTCATGACAGCACACTTTAATAATAGTTACCTTGTAGATGAAGCAGTAGAGACTTGTATGTTTTTTTTTTAATTACATACTATAACTAGAAGTTTTGTTGTCCAGCAACTGATCATATCCAATAATCCCACAAATCACGACCTATTGTGTAGTTACAATATTTTAAGTAGAAGATGATGGGAATTAAAAATCCAAAGTAAAGAAACCCATATTTGCATATGACAGACAAGGAGATATGTTTGAAGACAAGTTTTATAGTAAACTAAATCACCATCACTTAGTGTAATTTATTTGATAAAAATCAATCCAAATCAATGCATTTGTTACAGAAACTAGTACTTATCTTTTTTACAATAGAAATTTAGGGGTCTATTCATGAAGCTGCCGAAGGATCTGGCCGTAGCTTCAGCCGATCCTTCGGCTAGCTTCGGCCCCAGGACCCCTTCGGTTCAGTAGAACTGAAGGGGTGCTCTACGAGCTATTCACAATAGCCCGTACAGCTCCCGATCATGGCCGAGCGGCTCAGCCGAGCCGAACGCATATGCATCGGCTCAGCTGAGCCGTGCTGAAAGCCGAAGCTGGCCGAGCGGCTGGCCATTGGCCGGCTGACAGCCTGCTTCTGACAGCTGGGCGGAGCCAGCCGTGATCTTATGGCTGGCTCCGGCCACTTTCAGAGAGATCAGCGTC
>NW_017308088.1:147402-153487 GCF_000935625.1 Nanorana parkeri | reverse complement strand
CTTCGGCTCGGCCGAACATGCTCAGCATGTTCGGCCGACCCAAAGCTACACAAAGCAAGCCGATGTACGGCTGATTTCAGCCGATATACGGCTGAAATTAGCCGTACCAGCCTGAAGTGAATAGCCGAACAGTGTTCGGCTCACTTCACTTCAGATCAGTCATTCACTGGGCTGCCCTCGGCAGCTTCGTGAATAGACCCCTTAGTGTTTAAACCATTAGAATATGGATTTTCACTAAAGAGTGAAAAAGAATACTTAACAAAATATTCCAATCTGTACACGTTTGTCAAGAAGAATTGGAACAACAAATCAATTTACATAACCAACTGAAAATACAGTACCCTGCTGTGAAACTACAATGCACAGTATTTAACATAAGTCATGCACTGGGCTTCAACAAGAACAGGAGTCAGATACAAAGTTTATAACTATCCAAAAGATTGCTAAAATGTACAAACAAAACTTCTGAAAATATCAGAAAAGAACATTTTATTTTTAACACATTTTTCTTATAAAGTTCTTCCTGCTAATAATGACATTTTAATATTTTGCACATTGACATTAGATGCAGGTCAGACTTGAGGGCCATATTTAGCATAAGTCACTAATGGACCACAATGGTAAGTGGGGGCAATGCTATATTATTTATATTCTGTGGGGTACAGGAGCTGCTAAGAGGAGTCATAAGACTCTGAACAATGCAGAATAATGCAGCTATTCCTTTTTCTCAGCGGGCTCTTGATTCTTCACTGTATATTCTAATAGTAGCTTTGCATAGGAAATCAATCAAACTGTGCACCCATATTGCAGTATGTGGTTTGCTGTTATCTGTCACACCACACTTGAATCTGCATTAAAATTAGTATTTAGTTAAAATTTTTCTACCCAGCTGACAAATGGGTTATCTGCTGTTATCTTCTGTGTCCTGTAGAGAATCTAGTTATCAACAAGACCTGTGTCCTAAGTAGGGCTTATTTGAAAAGAGACCTTTGACATTTTTACATCCCTAGATTCAGCTGGCCATTTGCTAGCATTTCTCATGCACTTATAAACTTTCCAGAGTCAGGTGGAAATATTTAAAAGTATCTAAAACTAAAAAAAGTAGTATGTTGGTGGCTGCATTGGTTTTCTTTTTTCATATTTTTATTTTATTTTCACCTGCTGATCCTACCAGTAACACACTTCATGTCCTAAGGTGACAACACTTAATTCCGCACTGAATCTAAGGAGGGGAAGTTGTCACTCTAGGACAGAATGAAAGAACAGGTCCCCCTTTCCTAATCTCCATAACATTCAGAAGGAGGGAGGTGTGGCCTATGTAGCCCACAGTGAGAGATGGGAACAGAGCTTATTGAAAACAATGTAGCAAAGGCAGACAGTAAATTAAGTTAGGTATTCAATGGATTTTGTGGCAGGATTACCAGGGTTTTTTTTGCCCTTATCAAATCGATATGACAAAATTATTTACTGTGCAGTAAATGGGACTGGAGGACCTGTAGGTGCCAAAGTGCTTCATAGCTCAAATGACAGTTCAAAACTAAGGGGTCTATTCACTAAGCTGCCGAAGGATCTAGCCGTAGCTCCGGCCAATCCTTCGGCTTTAAATAAATAGAAAACGATTGTGCGGAGCTAGCAATGACAGCTAGCTCCACCCAACCATTTTCTATTGGCCAGCGGTTCTGCTGCCGTAAAAAAAAAAAGAAAAAAAACCTCTCCCGGGTGCTCTGGGGGTCTCCCGCTCCTGGCCGCCCAGGAGAGATGCACTGCTTTTTCTTTTTTTTTTTCTTTATTCTGGTATGGAGCCGTGTCAGAATAGAAAAAAAATAATTTGCCCATAGGAATGCATTTCTAGATTCCTAATGGCTATTTCAATTTGCAATAGTCAATAGTAAACTAGCATTGCACCCGCCCTCTGCTGATGGACCTGATGAAGAACTGCAGCAGAGGACGGGTGCAATGCTAGTTTACTATTGGCTATTGCACATTGAAATAGCAAATAGGAATCTAGCAATGCATTCCTATGGGAATTTTTTTTCCTATTCTGACATGGCTCCGTGTCAGAATAAAGAAAAAAAAAAGAAAAAGCAGTGTATCTCTCCTGGGCGGCTGGGAGCGGGAGACTCCCAGAGCTCCCGGGAGAGTTTGCTGTCTGGAGATCAGTGTCCCTGGTTAGCTGGTAACCAGGTACGCTGATCTCTCTGCAAGTGACCAGAGCCAGCTTCGGCTTTCAGCGCGGCTCAGCCGAGCCGAGGCATATGCCTTCGGCTCGACTGAGCCGATCGGCTAAGTTCAGGAGCTGTACGGGCTATTGTGAATAGCCCGTACAGCAGCCCTTTGGTTCTACTGAACCAAAGCGGTCCTGGGGCCGAAGCTAGCTAAAGGATCGACCAAAGCTATGGCTAGATCCTTTGGCTGCTTCGTGAATAGACCCCTAAGGATGCTATAGCAGTTCTAGAACATGTAATATACTCAACTTTAGGCAAAACACAAAATCTAGTAATATGTATTTATAGAGAAAATCTATTTATCTGTGTAGATATATTTATTAATAAAACAAATTGTGGACCTGTAGCACTGAATAAACTGTGTCTCAGACAATATTCTACCTCTCCAGGTTGCAAATAGTACTAGCTATCCCATACATTGCAGTTACAATTAACAATTAATCACCTTCCAACAAGTATTAATCCTGGATGGAGGAGTTCTTTAACAATACAACATAAGTTGGGCTTGTTGAAAAGCAAATCTAAATGGAAAATACTGCACTAGAAAATAGAGGCTGGTGATTTGAAGCAGGTGATAATAATCTGAGTTTGCAAGGAGCTGCATTTGAGTTTGATATATTTGGACGGATTCTAAGACAAAGCAGTCCCTGAGCAATAAAACTAAATACATTTTAAATCACTCCACATCTACCACAAAACAAACTGACTCTCACAGTTTGAGCAACAAACCTGCACTCAATAAATACATCACTAAAATTAGTAACACAAGATAATAGTCTAACCTGTAACAGTAAAAGAGTCAAGTTATGTACTGTTGTGTGTGCACACTCTTGGACATTAGATTTTTTTTCAGGTGCACAAAAAAATCCTGAACATGACTAAGTTACATTTAATTTCCTATTTCATCTCTGTAACTTAGGGGTCTATTCACTAAGCTGCCAAGGGCAGCCGAGTGAAAGAACGATCTGAAGTGAAGTGAGCCGAACACTGTTCGACTATTCACTTCAGGCTGGTACGGCTGATTTCAGCCGTACATCGGCTTGCTTTGCGTGGCTTTGGGTCGGCCGAACATGCTCAGCATGTTCGGCCGACCCAAAGTGCAGAAGGAGTTCGATTCAGCCGATCCAACATCTGGATCGGCTGAGCCGAACCTCCGGCAGGCTTCTCACTGCTGTTGGGGCTATTCTTAAAGATGCCGAACAGCAGTGAGTGAATAGCCGAATGCCGCTGAGCGGTATTCGGCTCGGCTGTTCTGCTCGGTCCCTCAGAGGTACCGAGCAGAACAGAAAAAAAGAGTGAAAAAGTAAAACAAAAAAGTAAATAGAAAACGATTGTGTGGAGCTAGCAGTGACAGCTAGCTCCGCCCAATAGTTTCCAATTGTCCAGCGGTTCTGCTGCTGTAAAATAAAAAATAAAAAAAACTCTCCCGGGCGCTCTGTCCCAATGCTTTACGGCCAGATCCTTCGGCAGCTTCGTGAATAGACCCCTTAGTAAAAGTACCTGGGCTGTGGTTCAGCAAGTCAGTTCAGTCTCTCTCTTCCTTGGCGGGAAAGTCAAACTATTTCCAAAAATGTCCAAGTGTTCACTGTCCAAGATGAAAACAGAATACTTCTGAATGTTTTGCATATTGTGTAAAAATGTCAGGATCCAGACTTCCTACACTTAAAGGGTTATTAAACACTCGCATCTAGCAAGCAGTAGATATATGCAAACAATTTTTTTTAAAGACATTAAAAAAGGGTTAATACTTACCTGTGTCTTCCCCGCGTGCTCCATCTGAACATCTGAAGAGCCTCGGGCGGCCGCAAAGGATCTTTGGGCGGGCGCATGTGCAATTCAGATGATAAGCCGGGAGACGAGGAGAGACACAAGGTAAGTCTATGGAAAAGTGTGCACCCGCACAGCCACCGTGGGACATGAGAGAAGAGGAGGACAGAGGAGTCAGCGCTGGATCAGAGACCCGCACCAGCACTGGAGGGATAGCTGAAAAGGACAGGAAAGAAGAAGAAGATCTGATTAAGAGACATCATTTAAGATTAGTCCCTACAACAGGATTGGGAAGGGGGGAAAACATTTGACTTAAAATCTTACTCAATAGCTGAATTTTTTAAAAATATTTGTCTGTCACCCAGTACTAGTACCCAGTACTGATATTCACTAGGAAAATGGTACTGGACTCATTTTGTCCTCTGACTTTTATTGGCTCTTACACCCATTATGAACTATAAACTAAACTGTAGCCGCAATGTGAGGCAGCGCGTTCTGGACAGAACGCGCTGTGCCTGTGGCTGTTGGCTGTTGGTACTCTGTACGCTCTCTCTCTCACCTAAGGTGGAGAGCAATACCTTTACTTCAGGTCCATTATTATGGGTGAAGCAACTAACAGTTATGTCTGTGAAGGTTCTTATTTACTCAGGTCATGGTATGGCTAGTAGTAGCTAATTGCGTTTATCTGGACTTGCTCTGTGATGTAAGATGTTTCACAGCTTATCCAAGCTGGCCATACACCTTACAACCATTGCAAAACTTTTGTCATGTGATGGTTGTAAGGTAATTGAAACAAATTTACAATCTGCCCATCTTGGACAGGCAGATCATACTTGCGATCATCGCAAGCCCCCCCGCGCTGAGGGGCAGGCCTCTGATGACTGCAATGCTGAACGGGCAGTGTGCGCTTGCGCACACCGGCCCGTGCGGCATTTGTCTTACGAGCAGGCCACAAACCCGCCGAAAATCGTACGATTACACCTGCATTTATATCCACATGGATAGCACAAACACCTCAGTCCAATCACCATGGAAAGGCAGATGTAGGCCAGTCCAGAAACAGGAGAGGTTGAATAAAAATGTTGGAAGTACCCTGTTCTAGTTACATAATCTCATTCTTGGTATCAGGAAGTCTGCAGGTGGGAAATTTAAGAATTGTAATGGATAAGCTACAAAATGTCTTTAGCATTATAGAACAAGCTCAGCTGAATGTGACTACTTCTAGCTAAATATCAGTTACGGTAGATAGCAGGAGCTCAATGCACTTTTAGCTCTAAAAGGAAAGTGTTATTGTTTGGCATTTTGAAGCAGAGACAGCAAGACTCTACATTTTATTTCTGGTTTTAGCTTTGTTGTTGTCATTGTACATTGTACAAATATGTGATTCATTGTTCTTGTTGCCCTCTGCTTAGTACAGTTATGTGTATTCTGTATAGGTTCTTGAGTTATTTTACATCCTGTCAGGAACATAATTGCCAAGATTATTATATTATTGTTGAGCTGGTAAATCTCAGCTATTTACTACAAATGTCATCTAATGTCATCTCAGAGGACCAAAAACAAGTATATCACTCATGATTCCTCATAAGCCAATCCATTCAAAATACTTTAAAGGAAAAGCCTTTAATTAACAACTTTGAAAGCCTGCAATAGATGAAAAGATAAATAATATTATTTGGTTGTGAGACTATGGGGTTGATTTACTAAAAGGCATGGGAATTTGCACTTGGCAGGGGAAGTTTTCCATCAGTTTAGTGAATGAGGGGAAGCTCTGCTGACTTACATCACCCAATTATGTTCAAGAAAAATGCTGGATTTAAAAAAAAATGTCCTTGCACATTATTGGGTGTTCTTTACAAAGTGAAGTTTTGCCACATTCGCTAAGCTAAGGGAAACTTTCCCTGCAAAGTGAACAGCCTATTTGCTTTTGGTTTTGCCCCAGCGTGTAAAACAGTGTCAAAGCCTAATAGACAATAGACAATTGACAATTATTATCTGAAGTTTCATATTAGCACAGTTGCAATATTTGCTGAAATATATTATTGGTTTCCAAATACATATTAGAGTGTATATAAGGTGTGTGTATATATATA
>NW_017308088.1:131679-147083 GCF_000935625.1 Nanorana parkeri | reverse complement strand
TATATATATTTCTATTTCTATTACCCTGTCAGTATCACCAAAATTTACATATCCATAGGACTTGAATGCCTTTCAAATCAATTCATATCTACCTTCATTTCTACAACTATAAAACTAAAGACAACACTTTTTTATTTTTGGATAAAGTAGTAAGGGTTTAGAACCACTGTCAGGTTTTCGTTGCTTTATGTGTCTTTGTATGGTCAATTTACTCTCTCTAATTTTCATGATTGCTAACATCAATTTATTGAAAGTGAGGGTAAATCCAAAATTTTAAGTTGCCACCAGAATAGGAATAGAGGAGAGATATTCCAATGGGGGCACTTGTTCCAGTGACAACAGTCAAAGAGGGAATTTGTTTACTTTTGCAGGATATTTCTCTAAAAACACATATGCAAAAATGTATTTTTCTTTAGATATTTATAAGGCACACAAGAGCAGGGAAAAAGCATAATGATCATGTGGTTTTTAGACATGTGCACTGCCAAAAAATTTGTTTCGTTTCGTTTTAAATTCGGATTTGTCTTATTTCATTTTTCGGGATTCGGGTGTGAAAGTCAATTCGGATTCGTTTCGATTTCTGTTCTTATTCGTTTCTTATTCGTTTAGTTCGTTCGTTTGCAGCAAAGTGACATTTGAGGGGGAAAAAATATTTTTCTCCTTCTCTAATGTCACTTTGCTCCAACGAACGAAACAAATAAGAAACGAATAAGAAACGAATAAGAACAGAAAACGAAACGAACTTTCGAACAAACTACCGCTACCGAATTTCGGAAATGGAAATTCAGATTCGTTTGCATTCCTTATGTCTGTAATTCGGAATTCGGATACATCCGAATGTCCGAATTTCCGAAAATTCGTCCGAATTTCAATTCGGAACGAAACGAATCGCACATGTCTAGTGGTTTTCATCTCCACATGAGTGTGTGGACCTTAACCCAATGAATGTGATCCCATAAATGATATGAGTATATTAATCATGTTCAATATGTATGTTGCAGACTCCATTTGCTGTGTGCCTTGAACATCAAAATAAGTATGTTTGTTGTGCCTTTATATAGGATAAGTTGATCTAAAGAACGTGTGTGTGAAAAAAAAACTATACTGTAACAAGCTCCACTATTGCTCAGTGAAGTATAAAAGCCACATGCTTCAAAACATTGGATCAGCTGCCAAAAAAACATATGTTTTGATTTCAGTACAACGAAGGCAATATAAGCATGAGCATTTATCATTGCAGCAAGCATTCGCAAGTAGCAGTGACTTAAATCCTTCACATGTGCTTGCTGTGGCCAAGGTGTGCAGGCATGTGCATATGCACCATGAAACCCCTGCAAAAAAGCATTATGGTTCTTTGCCTTTAGTGTTTTTTATAGCCACTTTTAGTGATATCATTATGCATTTCATGAAAGTGAATAGCTAAATTCAGAAAGCCCCAAAAACATTAAAGAAAATCCCATTTTGGTTCTAGACATGCCACCCCTCAGCTGGTGCAAGTTTAGGCCCTGGAGTGTGTTTTGCATATCACACCATATTTGTTAGTGATTTAGTGTCATAGTCGTATGCATCTCCACAAGTTTTGCATGATTGCAGTAAATGCTGTAAGAATAGTTATCAATCTGACAATTAACATGCATATTCTTTAGTGAATTGGAGCTGGCGGGGGTTATGTACCAGAGGCTGGTAATTCAGAAAAGTGAATGCTCACTTATCTCAGTAAAAAGGGGAAGCTTCACTTTAACCAGTTGCCGTCCTCCCGTTGTAAAAAAACAGACGGACGGCACTTCAGCATTGGCGGGTTGCCGTCGTCAGACAGCATTTTTCTTATGCGGGCGCGCATGGGCAGAAAAGACCCGACCAATGCAAACACCCGTTGCCGGGTGTTTCACATATAGACGATTGGCGGCTCTATGGCCTGCCGATCGTCTATATGTGCTCATTTTTTCGGCCATTAAATGGAATATGTTTTGTTGTAGACTGTAATTCGTGCAAACAGTTTCCGGCCCTCGGGGTCAATTTCTATGTGGTCAATTTTATAGGGCAAGTTTTTAATGAAATAAAATGGCTACTCCCGCTCTCCTTCCCACTGCAGGGGAGCTAATAATCTCTCCCACCCATAGCTTGCACATCCTAAATACATCTATCTGGGGGAGATGAGTTTCCTGTAATAGCACTATATCGGGCTTCAACTTCTGTAGGTGGCGAAGGACTTTCATGCGTTTAGCTGGTGACCGCAGGCCATTTATGTTCCAGGAGACTACTCTCATACCCATTTATAGCAGGCGGTTATACGTACACCCAGGTAAATACATTTCAAAAGCCATATATAAGACCATTGGTTAGCTACATTAGTAATTTGTCATGAATCGTACCAGTCTATTGGTGTTGGTGCAGCAAGTGCTGCGTCCGGCACTGGTGCATCGCGCCCAGAGATATCGAGCATCAATTGTTGAAATCGTGATAGGCAGTAGAACGACCATGTATGGTTGAACAAAAAAAACAACATGGGGTCAACTGGGCCCAAACAAAAACCAAAAACAGTTGTGAAAATAAACCAAAAAGAAGTTCTCACATAACTAGTTGGTGACTTCTCTTTTTTCCTGAAGAGCATAGCAGGGACATTGGTTGCTCCACTAAGCCCGGAGTGCTGTACTGCCTTGCGGCAGAGGGCTGTTCCTCGGCCGTGGAGCATGGTGAGCTAAGGTACAGTACAGGGCTCCTGGAGAGACCTCCAGAGGCAGCCAGGGCACGTGGGTACGGAGCCTCTCCCGGAGTAAAAAAAAAAAGAACACAGAAGAGGCAGGGAGGGCTCACCTGGGCCTGGAAGACAAGATAGGCACATCTGTGGCTCCGAAGGAGTTTCCGGATCTCACGGTGAGTCCGAGGGTGTCATCGGGAGGCGCGGTAGCATCTTCTTCGCCGTGGTGGACTGGCGGCGTTGGCGGGGAGAGCCATCCTTCTCCGCGGGTGCGTCAGGGTCCAACATCTGGCAGATAAATGCGGTCGCCTCAACCGGATCTGGGAAGGAGTGCTGTGACCCATCTGGGGCTTGGAAACGGAGCATTGCTGGGTACGCCAAGGTAAATTTCACCTTCTTTTGAAAAAGCATGGTGCAGATGCTGCTGAAGGCCTTGCGCTTCTTGGAGACCTCAACGGAGTAGTCCGCGAAAAGTAGAAGGCGGTGGTCATCCAGGGTAAGGGTCTTACTAGCGCGGAATGCTTGCAGGACAGCCATGCGATCGTTATAGTCCAAATAACGAACGATGACTGGACGTGGCGACTTCCTCTCCGGATTTAGAGGGCCCACTCGGTGAGCTTGCTCCACTCTGCATGGTAAGTGGATCCCAAGAAGATCGGGGATGTTGTTGGCACATATGCTTGCAAGGGAGGAGGGGCGATAAGATTCCGGGAGGCCTATGATGCGAACGTTGTTCCGGCGGGATCGATTTTCCAGATCCTCCACCCGGTCCATCAGATGTTGGACGGTACTTTGAGCAGCATCCCATTGGGAGGCCACTGATTCACTCCCTTCCTCCAGCTGGGCTATACGTTGTTCCGCTTCGGATAGCCTCTGCGCCTGTTGGAGGAGATCGGCACGTAAGGCCTGTATGCCCTTGGTTACTGCCTTAGTCACAGCATCTTGGATGGTAGGGCGCAAGAGCTTAGCAACTTCAGCTGCAATTAGGCCATGTTCAGACATCAATGGACGGTCCTCTTCAGACGAAGGGCTTGCGTATGGAGTAGCATGAGCCGCGGCCATCTTAGGATGTATTTGAGGCCTATTGGGTCTCGTCGGCGTGTTTTTACTCCGCGGTCCGTTGCGCTTTTTTGCCAGGAATTTATCCATGTAAAGTTCGGTATCGTGGCCCGATCTTGTCTCCCAAAGTGGAGAGTATGATTTGGGAGGCCGAGGTTCGATTTTATATGCCGATTACAGCAGGCAGTGCGGGAGCTCTTACCCTTGCGACCACAACATCAGGCGCCGGAACCGGAAGTCCTGAATTTTCATTTTGAGAATACATCTTCATCTCATTCTCTAAACTGAGTGAGCCTCAATGTTACGAAGTGAGCATATACATTTTACAAAGTGAACAGTGTCTATTCCTTTAGTGAATTAACCCCAGTGAGTTTCATTATAATGTGAATTAACCACATTTACATGGTTGGTAATTTTCCTACCACTCAGCTGAATGGATGAAGCTACTAGGATAGGTGATGAAATGTCACCAAGGTCTGTCTGCTTTTCAATTACTACATATTCAGTACCTTTATGATATATTATATATTTTACATGACAAATAAGTTCTTCTGCTTTATTGCCTTTAACAATGCCATAATTATTCTGTCATGCAGAACTCTCCAAATCAGTTGATCTGTATTGCATAAGATAGTGGATTAATCCAACACAATGAACGTCAGCACATCTATATAATTCTGCACTACTTCCACTCCAACGCCTATCGACACATCCACAATGGATTGCATTAGACCTGTGAATGCAATGATTCCTGAAGTGAGATCTATAATTACACTCTAGCACAGTGCTAATGTTAATGTGAAATAATCAGAGAGAAAGTAAAGCGCAGGAATATAATGCCACATTTCAGGACATGTACCTGACAGCACTAAAGGTCTGACTGTCCAGGCTTTGCTGTAATTATCATCCTTATTAAATGTGTTTCTGTGCTCAAAAAGAAAATTACAATTGCAGCTTTCTAATAGGAAAAAAGCGTAGAGAGAAGGTAAGGTTTAATATAGGAACAAATGCACGCCTGTGTTGTGACATTGCTTTGAATAAAAGAGCATGATCTTTATTGTGAATGTGTGTATTTAAAACAAATATTGGAAAGCCAGAAATGTTCTTAAATGACCCAGTTTTCCACATAATATCATATTATCTATGCAATCAGAAAACATGAAATACACTTGCAGGAGGTTTTTTGGGTTTTATCCTGCAGACATTGCTGTTCTATTCTACTGAAAATGCTAGCTGTCTGGCTGCTATGCTGACACACTTGCTTACTTTGAGCCATTATCCCAGAACACAAAAACAACAGATTTTATGACATTCCTGATCTACGTTCTTATTCAAGTCACTGAAAAAAAATGAAACTGTTCTGTAACAAAAAAATGAATAAATGCATCTGGTGCTGATGCTGCACGTATGGATACACAATGCTGAAGTCTTGAAAAATCTCTAGTTATAATCTCAAAATAAAGGGCCATTTTGACTGGTAGTGTTAGAGTTTGTCTCTAGCTCAAACATTCTCATATTCTTACTGGACCATCAATGTCATGGACTGTGTCACTGGGCAATATTAATGCACCAAAGGCAAGAAAGAATGTACAAGCTTCAGAACTTCAAGAGGTGCCTGAGTTTTGCTTACCAGTGGTGATGGCCAGATGCACAATGTTGCTTTTCAATACTACTACAATACAGGTTATGTAGGATGTGCAGCAGTGCCAGAGTACCTTCCCCAATGCATAGGATACATTAGACATGCCATTTAAATGAATGGGTTGAATCAACATTCAAAGTGTGACAATTTAATTCCCAGAATGGACTGTAAAAAAAAATTGTTTGCTTACCTATACACTAGCGGCTGTTGTCACCTTCAAAGTAGTCCACTTGTGAAGTGACACACTTTTCTAGATGACTGTGCCACTGCCTGTTGTAACAGAGCTAAAGTAGAGCTAAAGTACTTGCAAATGTTTGATGTTATTCTGCTGCTCCAAATTCCCCTCCCTCATTTCCCGCCAACAGGGCAACACGCTGAGCAGTGTTTCTCACCTGGGCGGCCAGGAGCGGGAGACTCCCGGAGCGCCCTGGAGAGTTTGCTGTCTGGAGATCAGTGTCCCCGGTTATCTGGTAACCGCTGGGACGCTGATCTCTCTGCAAGTGACCAGTGCCAGCCGTAAGATCATGGCTGGCTCCGCCCAGCTGTCAGAAGCAGGCTGTCCGCCAGCCAATGGCCGGCCGCTCAACCAGCTTCGGCTTTCAGCGCGGATCAGCCCAGCAGAGACATATGCCTTCGGCTCGACTGAGCCCGTACAGCAGCCCTTTGGTTCTACTGAACCGAAGGGGTCCTGGGGTCGAAGCTAGCCGAAGGATCGGCCGAAGCTATGGCTAGATCCTTCGGCTGCTTCGTGAATATACCCCTAAGTCAATTGATCTGCAACCTAGGTGAGTGCAAGTTAGAACATGTCGGAACACATGCGAATGGCTGTGTGACTCAGTACCATAGTGGTACGCCGTGGGCATTTCAGAAATTAAATTGTCACGCCTCGTAAAAAACACACATTAACACACATCAAAAAGTAGTTGTACTGCCTTATAAAAAAAAAGTACCACATCAAAATTACACGTTACATTTAAAAAAAAGAAAAATTACTGTCAGTGACCTAGTAGAGGAGGTATAGCATGCACAATGGGACAAGGTATTAGTTCTACCCCACTAGCTACAATATATGTTTAATATTTGGATTCTGATGTCTTGTCTCTATCTTAACAGCCTTGTTTTATATATTCATTTTAATGTTTCCAAGAACCTCCTGAAGACGCTATTGACCCAACATTGTGAAACGCGTTGAGGTGCTACTGCTTTTGTTATTAGGCCTTTTGGTGCTTTCCGATTTTACAAACTGTATGTATGTAAACTATTGATGTATAACAGATTGATAAAGGCAGGCAGAAGCATATCTCAGATTAATGATATTGTTTTAAATAGAAAGTTTTGATGTTTAACTCAATGTTGTAGAATAAATAAAATACTGAGATTTTAAGTAACCAATGTCACCTGAGTACCATTAAAGTCTGCCAAGGTTCTAATGAACCAATCTTTTTTTCTTTTTTCGAAATTTTATTTTAACACATATGTATTAATGCACCACACAATTCTAAACAGACTGTAGTGTTTTCTGAATTAATTTGCCAGAGAAAGGAACTGAGACAAAATGATCTGGCATTTAAGGCACAAATACCCTAAAGGTATGACTTTCAGCTACCAAAAGGTGTAAAACAAAGGGCATCTGTGACAAAAGTTGTTTATCAATCTGAGTGCTGAAACATAATTTTGTGTTAGTGCACATTACATTAAGTTTAAATGGTGACACAATGCATGGTAATATACTGTCATGTGTTCTGGTGTCCTGCATCAGAAAGAAATTGTGCATGTCTGATTTTGGTATGTTCTAATGTATTTGCAACACATTCATTTGAATGGGCTGCTTTAACATGAAACACATCAATACACCAGAAAAGGACAAGTTTGAATGGGCCCTGCAGGAAACATCCATTGAGAGAAATAAAGAGTTTGCTATTGCTGACCTCTCTCTAAGTATTGTTTTTACAGATGTCTTTGTTTTCTCAGTCACTGGCACAGAACAAGCATATAGACTAGAAAGTCAGAGTGAAATCAGCCTTCCAAATCTCCCAAATTGATCAGCAGTGGCAACCTCCATATTCTCTCAGTACAGGTTTCTTTTAAAAAGTGTAGCATCACTGATCATTTCAAATCATTGGTTATATGTTTGGAAACCATATGCATATATTTAAAGAGTACTGATGGCAGCAACATAAGAGAAATAGATATACCTCAGGGGTGCTTGAAATTAAAGGGGTTTGAAATATAAAAATATTTACAAACACCGTCCTAGAGCACCCCCTACCAACAAGACACATATCAATCAGACAGTCGGATTAAATAAAAATATCAAAGAGCTGAGTTGAGTTTTACAAAATACATTAAAGGAGGATATTTTTCAACAAGCTCTGTAAAATGACCAGGATAACACCAGGCAGAATGGATTAATTTTGGTCAGAATTATTTTCTGTAATCTGCAAATACAGTAGTAGCTTTAACAGCGACTATGTAGCAGGCGTTCTTTTGCAGAAGCTTGTATTATTGGAAACTTTATCTCACCCCAACACATTTGTACAGGGCAGACTACCTGAGCATCACAGTTGATGGAGTTTTCTTATAATCATCTGTGACACCTGGCATGAACCTCTACTCTGGAGCCGCAGAAGGCCTGAACTACACTGGAGATTTGTAATTGCTAAATAGCTTGTGGTTTACCCTTGATGTCACAATTCTCAGTTACAGTGCATTGAAAGCAATGCTATGTAAATGAAAAACAAAAGATCAATCCCAAACCTTTTTACACCTAATACACTCATTGTATTGATCTAAGGGCAAACATTACTTGTTAATGGAACTGCAAATGCAGCAGACAAAATTAGCACCTTTACCATGTACCATTGCATGACAAAAGTATACAAATGCACAGTCAAAAAACACGAGAATCTTGCAGCTGAAACTTCTGCATGAGCTTCTTTGCCATGTGTTGACCACCCCAATGAAATTATGATCTGCCCTGTGCTGACACATAACAAAACACAACACACGTTCATGTGCGCCACAAGTACTACTTAGTAGTAGGCTTGTAGTACATGGGCAGTTTTAAGCTGGCCATACACTAGTAGATTTCCAAACAAAAGATTTTTCTTTATCACACAATAATAACGAACAACATTTTGTTTTATTTTAACATTCAATTCAAAAAACCATATTCACTGTTAGAACTTAATACGTTTATTCAAGAAACATTTTCCACCCTGCTCAATCGACTTTTTTCGTCACTACGGTCATAATCGATCGTTGATTTGACCCTGCCAGCTAATAGACAGTCGAAAGAAAGATCTTTCATATGGAAGTTCATTCAGAAATCTACTATTTTTTGGCCAGCTTTACTCTTGCTATTAGGAGATTTAACCACTTGCTGGTAGTCACTTAGATAGGCTTGATCTACACAAGAAAGTTGTAATTCATCTAATTAAATCTCTAGGAATAACAAAGGAATGCTAAAGAAATAGAGCAAATGCCCCCCCTATGGAGTAAGCTACATGTGTAGTATGTCGTAGCATTTTCTAGTGGTCACACAAAGGAAGAATTATGCAATTCAGCATTATGCACAGCATCCTTGCAAATTAGGAAACACTTACGACCCCCTCCCCCATACCTCATTATCTATGCATCACAGCAGTCTGGTGAATCCAACCTTGTGGTGTCCCTTGATTCAAATGGGAATATTTATGGGCAATACCAAACAAAATGGGGACGTTAGGGGGCTTTAAGTTCTGCTTTAAGGTAGAATGCTGACCTGGAAAATGCTCCTAGGTGCCCCAAATTTTACTTTCCATTGCCGGTTAACTTTCACTTCACAGTATACTTTTACCTATTAAAAAGAAAGTTCAAAGTGTTACCTTAACCTTACTATGACTTCAGTGTAAGGGTGGGGCATTCATTTAAAATAGTTGTAGTTCTACATGAGGCATATAATTAACCTATTGTACAATTTAATTTTCAAATACTGTGTATGCAGGAACATTTATCATAAGGATAGAAATACAGCCAAGGTTTTGTTTATAAGTAAAATAATTTATGTATTTGTTTAGCTAGCAACAACTTTTAACCTGGACAAACACAGCTCGAATTAGGCTGGCTAAATTGGCAAAAATTTTAGCTGTTGGTGACACCTACCCAGCTTTACAAAGGTCAGTTTTTAAATTCAATGGAGATGGGTGGAACATTCAATCAGATGCAGTCACTGCTTAGATAATTAGACAGCCATGGGTGCTGTTGCTGTCTGAACATAGTAGACATCAGAGGAGATACCTCTATCCGAACTCTACTTGTGTAGAGTCCATACAATCTGTCACAATGTCTGGGAATCCATGCCAGATTTTCCCTTTGGTCCCTGGTGCTTGGCTATCAGCCTATGTTGTTTCACAAGGCCGCAGCCAATCTGCACTCTCCTATTTAGCGCTACCTCACTTTTTGCTCTGGGTGCAAGCAAAAAGTCTAATCCCTCGTGTTGGACCCCTCGTGGTCCTAGTTATTCCTGTGATTGGCATCATCTGAGTTTTCTTGGATCCCTGTGTTTCTGCTCCCTATGTACCCTGGTAGATTCTCTGTTTGGCTTTATACCTTGTCTAGTTCTCGTTGTTCTAGATATATTCTAAGTTCCTGTGTGTTCCTGTCAATATTGTTTAACCCCCCTGGCGGTCTGATTATCTCAGTTTTTTTTATTTTTCAAGTTTTTACTTTTAAATCTCCAGCTGGTTCCGCCCCCCCTGCGACGCGGGCGCTCGCAAGGGATGGAACTCAGAAGATGGATGGACACAGTGGGGCTCGTGGACAGGGTAAGTTGCGCACAGTGTAATCCCGAGTGTGGCTTCGGGTTACCGTTTTTGGTACTGAAAATTATCCCCAAGCCACACTCGGGGAATACTGCCAGGGAGGTAAAGACCTTCCTTTGCTTTCTCCTGTGTGCTGTGAGTCTATCTGTACTTCCTGAATTGTTGTACTGCTTCAGTGTTCCTACACTCCAGCCCCTGTGTCTGCCTTCCCCATCTACCTGGATTCTCTGTACATATGCCTGCCTTTCCCCAGTGTATGCTATTTCTATTTAGATACCTTACCTCAGTGTCATGCAGGTTTTCCCCTGTTCTTCTGTGCTCCCGGGTTCCTTGCATCTGTGTTCAATACCTCCTTGTAATGCACACTCCCTGTGTGCATTTGCCACCTTGTCCTGCACCTTGCCTTTACCCAGTATCTCTTTGCAATGCACGTTTGCTGTGTGTATTTGCTACTCCTGTACATCTGTGCAACGTACATCCCTTCTATGTTATTGTACCTTGTCCCTTCATATTCCTAGTGCACCTTTTGCTATGCACCTTCCCTGTATACCACTGTCTCCAGTGTCTCTGTGTTGCTTCCCTCTTTGGTGCATCTTGTACTGTGCATGTTCACCTTTTAGTTGTATCTCTCCTTGTGTCCCACAGTTACTATCCTTTTTCTCCTGGCTTCAGGTTTCTTTCCTACCTGTCACTGTATCCAGGACCCCGGTGCTGCCACTATCTCTCTGTCTGTGGCTCTGAGTCATCAGAAGGAGTTTTTGACCTCTGCAGAGCGACCACTGATTCCACCAAGGAAGCAGGTGTCCTTCTCTATAGCATGCTGACAGGGGCAGGCTTTTTTTACTCAATATATGTTAACTTTCTAAAGATAATGAAACCCTTTCCGCACCTTTTTGTTTTAATGAATGTGGAATGCATTTTGCTGCAATAAACAAAAGATTCAGTTAGTTTTTAATGATGCAAGTCAAAACCCTGGTGTTTTCACTCTACTGCATGATAATACAATTAAGAAATGAGTACTCAGACAGAAGCACACCAGAAAGTGAACTCACATCTAAGTACAGATGATACGCTGTTTAAAGCCAGATGTTGCTCTCATTCAATTCCTGGATGTATTCAGCATATTCTACTGCCGCTGGCATTGTGCTCATCTGTGTTACCTGCTGCTAACTTTATTCTTCCTGAGAATACTTACTGTCCCTTGACCCTAATTATTTATTTATTTTAGTTGGCCTTCCCAGATTTGTAACTGTCTTTACTTAAAGCCCGTCTCCTAATTGTAGCTTGAAGACTGCTTAATAAGTATCATTGTATTTACTTATTGTGGTGCTGTGCACAAAGTCTTTGGTTTATCTGATCTTCATTCCACTCCCTTATATCTTGCTACATACAACAATTCAACTAGGATTTATTTTCTGAAACAACCACCTAAGAACAAAAGCTTACTTCTTAATAAATGATGTACATCAAGCTATTCAATAAAGCCGTGTAGAAAGCAATAATGCTTTGTAAAATGCAGTAACACATAGAAACAAATGATACGTTTCAGATTAATGGTGTCAGGGTGATGGATTGTGAATCTGTATTGGTTGTGTGTACTTGCACATTGTTCCCCGACTTTTCAAAGTTCAAGATTTTAAATAAAAAGATGTGTATCGGTATATATTATTACTAATACCTGTATTATCAGCATCTGAAACTCTTTCAAAACTCTGCAGGGAGGATCAAGTTTGAGCTAAAGACCATTGGGCAGATTTTAGGAAGTCTCTTGGCTCACAGATACAAGCATCTATAATATTTATTTAAAATGGGCTGTGCAGGTGCTGTTTTAGGATTGGCCATTGGATTGCTTCTGGACATCCACATGCCATTTCAAGTTTATGGTTCACTTTCTCAGCTTACCAGTGAATTTACTAAGAAATCTTTACTAATATCTGGCACATGTATCAAAAAGCAGCCATCTTCAAAAAAGGCATGAAGTCTAATTTGAAAAACATCTCTTTTAAAACCAGAAATACTTATTACAGTCTATAATTCTTAAATGTTGCTGGTTTGAGGAACTAAGCTATTTCAAAGTTAATTACTCTAAATTATATGTGTTCATCTACAGTATCTGCGGATTTATCACTTTTTTTTCTCTCTAAATTTTGAACCATTGTTCCACAAAATTAGGTTTGAGCTGGATAATTATATATATTATACCCAGATTCTTATATCTTTTACAAACCATACCAGTTACGCTCCCCCTTAGGATTTATGCACTCACTCCGGTCCCTTTTCAGTAAATGCGTGGGGGGTTCCAGTTGATCACGCCTGAGATACAAGGCCCTTGCTTTGCCCAAACATAGAAGAGGTGCAACCGCCCCAGATATTAGGCTATACCACAGTGACTTGATTTTGCTGCGCATCTTGGACTGGTTTCATCACACCAACAGTAAACTCTGGGTTCAATTGCACCTCTCTCTGACATTGACTTAAGTGCCTTAACCTTGATAACTCCACCACATCATGAGACCATACCCTCGTAACCTCCTCTTACGCTGCAAATGTTGCAAATTTGGGATTGTTGCCTTTCAACACTCCTTTCAACACTCCTGTTGTCTAACACCCATTGTTTCACAATGCAGCCCTCCCACCAGACATGCATACTTCTAAATGTGGAGCCTGGACTAAATCATCCCACAGATGTCTGGCAGCAGCACAATAGATTTTAGCTGTGATAGGGAAAGCATGGGCATTGCTACTGATTGTAAGCACTCGCAACTGCAATATGCTTTGTATCTTGGAAAATTTGGGAGCAATGGAATATCAATGTTTACTGGCTTAATTAAAGCTAAACACCATCCATATAGTTAACATACATATGTGGTAGCTGTTTTACCTGCCATAAAAAAAAGATAGATTGTATTGTACAGCACATCTGCATTTGCATCTATTTAATGCACTTTGGACATAAAAATAAACAAATGGGCTATACAATCATGGGCATGCCGCTAGGGAAGTCAAAAATAGAAAAAGATTTGGGGGTCATTGTAGACCACAAACTGAATGGTTGCTTGCAGTGCCAAGCTACGGTCAACAAAGCTAGCAGGGTCTTGTCCTATATTAAGAAGGGGATGTAACGCAGAGACAAGTCTATAATTGTGCCTCTATATAGATCGTTGGTTAGGCCACTTCTGGAGTACGCTGTCCAGTTTTGGTCGCCGGTACTGAGAAGGGATGTCCTTGAACTGGAGAGAGTCCAGCGGAGGGCAACCAAACTAATTAGGGGAATGGAGGACCAGAGCTATGAGACAAGGCTTTAAACATGTTTACACTGGAATTAAGGAGATTAAGGGGGGATATGATTTTCATGTACAAGATGTTCAATGGTGAGAGCAACATTGGCAACAAACTGTTTGACATTAACTCCATTACAAAGACTAGAGGCCACCACCTAAAGTTGGTGGAGAAAAAATTCCAGCACAATGGGCGAAGAGGGTTCTTTACAGTAAGAGCGGTTAAGATCTGGAACTCACTGCCATCGGCAGTGATTTCAGCCAAGAGTGTAGATTTGTTCAAGAAACGTTTGGACAATTTCTTGAGGGACCGTAATATCCAGGGATACCAGTATTCCTAAGAATGAGATGATGCGTGGACCTATATGGGTTGGACTAGATGGACATATGTCTTTATTCAACCCCAAATACTATGTAACTATGTAACATCTTGTGATGGGAAGTTTGGGACCGGTTTTATTATGAGGATATACAGATTGTAAAAAAAACAGAGAGAATAAGTACATTTCGAGTAATATCAGTGTGCAGGATATGTTTCATAAGCAAATTGAAATACAATATAGCAACGCTCCCAAAAATGTACAACTAAAATAAATTAAAAAGAGTTATTGAAATGCAAAGTTTGTGAGGAAAGCCACATAGTAGTAATACAAATGTACACAAATTTGATATAAAGAAAGTAGAAATAGTGGGCAAATGACAATTCCATTTTCCATAAGTATGGGAATAAGAAAATATTGAAGATAAAAATGATAAGGTATATGGATTACTTCACCCAAAAGAAATTTAAACCAAATATATCATATGGCAATAGAGTATGTGATAGGAAGGATAACAGGTCAAAGTAAAGATTAAAACCGCATAGTGCACATGTTATGTACATGATAGCAGGGGTAATAGAAAAAATCAATATTTTATGAAAGAAAGTGAAAAACAAAAGTAGATTGGTGAACCTCTGCCCATCTTTACCTTTGAGACACTCTGGGGGTGATTTACTAACCTAAACACACGCACGCACCAGGTGCGTGTGATTTTTACACAGCAAAACGTATTTATCAACCAAAAAGTCTCTAAAAGCATCTTTCCACTAATGCCATATATGGAAAAATCATGCACATGATGCATATATAATGCTGCTTCACAGTTTAGACAAAAATGGTTAGCTCATGCATTTACATTCCTGCATTCATCAACGCAAGCAACACAATGTAGAGCTAATTTACACAACATCACCTTGCAATTCAGGGCAGGGCTTTGCACAACACACCTGCTGGGTGTGTACACACTACAAAGGTGGTTAGATTCCACCCATAGATCTTGCTGGGAGGGAACACACTACAGAGGTGTATATATGTTTGTGGTGTGTTTATAAGCTTAGTAAATCAACCCCTCTGGCTCTCTGAAAGTGCCCACACACCTTGCGATTATCGTACGATAATCACGGGAAATTCCACAATCGCATGATAGTCGGCAGATGTCTAACGAGCATGTTTCAAAACCCGCTGAGAATCATACGATTGTCGGCAGGTTTGTGGCATGCTGTAAGGTGTATGGCCACCTTGAGGTGCACTTTCTATACCCAATCATGTTACTGACCTGTTGACAATTAACCTAATTAGTTGCAAAATGTTCTTCCAGCTCTTCCTTGTTAGTACCACTTATTTTGCCAGCTTTTTGTTGCCCTGTCCCAAGTTTTGTGAGAAGTGTTGCTGATCAATTTCAAAATTATCTTATTTTTTTTCTTAAAATTGTACATTTTCTAATTTTAAACATTTGATATGTTTTTCTATTTGCAATTGTGAATGAAATATGGGATTATGAGAATTATAAATCACTGCATTCAGCTTTCATGTAGATTTTACAAAGTGTTCCAACTTTTTTGGAATTTGGATTGCATCATATAAAATAATTTAAATGAATATTTT
>NW_017308088.1:118336-131281 GCF_000935625.1 Nanorana parkeri | reverse complement strand
TAATATGTATATATATATAAAATATGTATATGTTAGCATAAAAGCCAGAATAAATAGATTTATGTATGCACATATACAATATATCAGTGACAAGGCTAAAAACTATAGATTTGTCTATACACATTTTCCACATTCACCTTTAAAGAGCAATCAAGTTTGTAGATATAGAGTGTTCATAATAAAAACATGTTTGCAAATATAAAGCATCCAAAATGAAAACATCCTAACTGTTATATTGTTACAATAATTCAAGTTAGCCATATATTAACACCAATATATTGATAGTAATCTACTGTATATATCAACTTATATTGTCAAATATAAATTTAGATTTTTTTATATGATATTATTTCTATGATGAGGTTTTAAGTTAAAGTTATTATTAAATCACATCTATTTACTATATTTACCAATTTAGCATAGTTGGTAGAATACTTTTTTATTTGTATTTCAAGCCCTGATGAAGGGGGATTGTGTGAGCCCCTGAAATGCAATGTCTTTTTTACCATACCATCAAATAAACTATTGTTTTGGACTCAAATGCCCCTGGTGGTGGTGCCCCTGTCTGCTGTTTTTACATTTGAATCTACCTTGCCACCCCCCAGTTTGGCTTGGGGTGTCCCTGTATGTGTGGGAGGAGCCTCTTCAAGAATTTCCTGAGCATCCATCATATAAAATGTGGGTCTCATAAAGCAGCATGGCTCTAGCACCTCTTTTCCCCTACACATGCACTGTTGCAGGAAAAGACTAAGCTAAAGGCTGCATAGGAAAATCAGAAGTGCCATCTGCTAAATTCCCCAGACACTGCTATCTGGACCAAGTGGCCCTTGCAATCTCTTGAACTGAAAAATTGAATTCTATATCATTAAGAATTGTAGCTTAATGATATAGAAGTCATGTAGAGGGTCGGGCTTTTGCATTGGTTATTAACAAATTAGGAGATCTGCCAAGTTTTATTTAGGAGCTGTTTTATCAAACTATACTGCCAATATGAAATATCTGGACACCATAATAGGAAATTATACTAAAATGGTGGGGAAAGCTGGCCTAGGTGGAAGCAAGTATAAATTCAGCTTTACTGCTTCTGAGGCAGTTTTTCACTCTCCTTGGCAATCACAGGAAAGTCAGGAAATCACCAGCACTCAGTAGTAAAGATAAACATGTCCCTTTTATTGGACAGAAAGCGTCACAGACATCCAAATAAACCAACCTTTCGGGACCGCGCAGGGTCCCTTCCTCAAGGCAGAAAGATTATCTAATCATATAATTGTGAGAGTGCCAGGAATCAAGCTGCTACTCTTTGACAAGCTTGACATGTGAGCAAAGCTTTATAACCATGTGCACAGGCTGTTGGTGTCACTCTTTGACACTGTTGTTTTAGCTTTTATATTTTCCACTGTTGCTTATTTTGACCTGGCCTGTCTAATATTAGCTCACTTGTTTTATGTACTTGTTATTTCCTGGCTTTATCACCTTTTTTTTTTAAACTCTTCCAGTTTGATGCTGTAAAGCTCCCCAAAGATTAGACTGCTGGGAGAAATATGACGAGAAAAAAAAAACACACAAAGGTATATTTTTTGCTCCAAGCAAAATTGTATGTCATTTAGCAGTTGTTAAAGAAAATCCTTCTCACTCCTTTCTGCATCAAATCGATTTAGATCATGCCTTCTGAAGAAAGGCTACTTGTCCAAAGCAGACTACATTTTATGGTGGTGGAAGAGGCTGTTGTGTGTTTATTTAAAATATACCCCAGGCTTACATGATAAACAGCATCTAGCTCAATTATACATTTGAGTAAAAAAATACATTTGTGTAAACATGGAATATGACTGTGTATGTTCCCATAATTTTTGCAGTGCAGATATCATATGAAACATGAGGGGTACTATGAGTATATGAGGGGTAATTATGAGTTACCTAGACTTTGCATTTTGCAGTATATCAATCATAAATGTAGTGAGAAAAACATAAATAAAAAACCTTATTTTAGATCTTAAAGTAAAACTGAAGCTAACATTTTTGGATAGAGTTAAGAAGGGTTATAACCCAACAGCTTTTTTTCTGTGTGTGTCCCATTCAGGGAATTACTCTTTACTTCCTGTCCGATAGCTACAGGAAGTGAGAGGAAATCCCTCTGAAGTGTGGTCATCAGGTGTTCAGATTGGAATATTTCACTTTCAGGGATGATGGTCACAAGGACAAATAGAGAGGATGAATCTCCCTGACGGGGGGACAGACAGTGAAAAAAACCTGGCAGGTATTCTAATACCAATTAAGAAATAAACCTTGCACCAATAGAGCTTCCCTGCACTAAAAAAATTAAGTGAATAACCAACAATAAATGAAACAGTGCCGCACTAAATCTCTCTCTTTCGAAGTGCAAAATTATAATGCAACAATATACATATCACTTTGCATAAAAAATAAAATGTAAAACAAGTGTGAAATACAAAACAACTTCAATTAGTTGAAGTAATGAAAGGTTTCCACCACTCCTGTGCTAATGCTATTATCTTCCGCCACTGCACGCGTGAACCCCACTCCCAACCGGGCTGCTCACCTAATCCCTAGACCTTTCTCTCAAAAGGTCTGAATTCGCACTCTTAATCTGTTTACTTGTTTTGCAGTTTGCTTGTTTTTGTTGATAAGTATTTGATGTAATAGGGTTAATAGTATGCCAGATGGGGTCTGCTCTTACAGGGTTATTCGCAAAAGGCAGGGGAAGTGAACAATCTAGGACAACATAGCTCAACGGAAAGTGAGCTGAATTGGATATTTTTTCCTAATTCGCTATCATGGCCTAGATTGTTCAATTCTCCTGCTTTCTCCAAACTCTTCACCCTTTTACGAATAACCCTCTAAGTGATCTCTCCTGTCCAGTGGGTGCTCCTTAGCTGATTCTTCTCTGGATTTGACAAAGATCCAGATTTGACAAAGTTAAAACATGTTAGCCAAAGCAGGACTGATTAAGAATGCTTTTAATTGGATTAATAAATTAATAGGTTTGATCCTACATTGTGGCATTGATCTAATTTGGAACTTTGTATCTACCTGGAGGAGCACACAAATTGTGAATCCTGAACAGATCTCTGGGATGAACATATACGTTGTCTGGTTTTTGTTACAAACTAGGATTTAGTGTCAGAAATGGGGCCTAATGTTGTGATGGAGTGGGTAGTTAAAGTACTTGGGTAGAAACAGATTAAGTAATGCTCCTTAATGAGGTTTATAGCTCAGTAGCAGTATATAATCTATTCTGGTTGGTAAGTAGCTATTTAAAATGACATTCCAAATACAAATATAGCTTAGAAAGACACAAAAACTCATGAAATAACATACAACAATCTCATTAACGTTAACAATATGAGACAGTTTGCATGCATAACAGCAAAACATATTTCAGTCACTTGGGCATCTTTAAAATCATAAACAAAGCTACTGAGGTGGAGTCATAGAATAAACACATATCTAAAATAAAATCGAAAACCAAATTGAAACAGTTTAATGAGCAAGGCTAAATCAGAAAGAAATTCTTCTTGGCATTCATTCCTAAGCTGCAAATGAAAAGATATTCTAATGCTACTGCCAGGAACCCAGCAAGTTAATCTATAAGGAATTGTTCTGTATTAAGAAAAGCTTTAGGTGAAGTATTTGTGTGTCTCAATAGTAACCCAAACCCTACATTGTTTAAATGAATAAAAGAATAAAGTAACTCATGCAGAACTCTTGTTCGATTTTCAAGAGACAATTTAATTGCTACAGTACTCACTTTTGGGTTTTGCATGTTTTGTTTTTTTTTAAACGTTGACACAGCATATTTTGATATTTTATGCTTGGGATATATTTTAGAAGGATTGGACACAGATTATAGCAATTTGACTGCAATTCTCCCAGGGTAATGTTAGTAAACTGCTATGTCATGCATATTAAATAACTAAAGGGGTTTATTCACTAAAGAGCGGAAGGATCCAGCCATAGCTTCGGCTGATCCTTTGGCTCTCTTCGGCCGCCTCTGCCCTTCAGTTCACAATAACCCATACAGCAGCCAAGTGGCTGAAGTGACGGCCGAAGCGTGGAGAACAGTCGGCCGAAGCCGACCGATCTCCATGCAAATTACAGCTGGGTGGAGCCAACCATAATCTCACGGCTTGCTCAGCCCAGTTGTAATGACAGATCAGTATCTGTCATTAAACAAGAACAACTGGGCAGAGCCGGCCGTGACGTCATGGATTAGTGGATAAATTACTTTTGTGAGTAACATTTTCATAAAGTACTTGTACTGTTTACATAAGGTATACACTATTGTAGGTTTATTTCCTTCTATATTGAACAATCATCATGGTGAGAGGACATGTCAGGACAGTGATATATCCCCGGTTATGGCCGCCCCACCCCAAATTAAAGGGACCTGTTACTTGGGTATAATACTAAGGTGAGCCTTTTCCCACCGCTGGGCATGTGAGTTCACAGAGGTTGTTGGGGGATTGAAGAAGAATTGCATGGGATACGCAGATAAAATGACATTAAGTCCTAGTGTGCTGGTGTATTTTTTTTAAAGAACATTTATTTATTTATTTGCTTTAAGTTCCACAAGTATATGCCATCACATTATCAACATCAGTTCATATAAAAAAGACCTTCATTCTTCTAGCTTATACATAACTTCTAATTTCATCATTGTTATTCAACAATCAAACATCCTTATATCCCCCCTCCCCCACCCCCCATGTACCAATAGCAAAAAAAATATTTAAAAAAAAAAACAATAATGGGGTACATTTATAGGATTTTCACATAGTATATCTCAAAAGAGGTTGGGATATTTAGTTCTTACATCTTTACTTATATTCCCTATAGGTATTTCTGGACCTCAGATAAGCTAATATACTCCATCCATGGTCTCCACTTCTCCAAAACAACATGTGCCTATAATAAAGACGGGCACTACGCTCCTCCAAGTGCAAAGTATTATTTAGTTCCACTACCCACTCCCATACCTCAGGGGTATTTGATGACCTCCAATACCTTGGTATTACTGCCCTTGCGACTGCCAATACGGGACACATTAGTCCTTTTTTTTTAATGTTGTAACTGAACCATGATGCAATGACAGCAATGCCACCTCTGGTGTCTCTGGCAGACCCAGTGTGCTGGTGTATGTGTACCGTTTACTACTCCAGTATGGACACTGTATTTAGGAACACTGGAACACTTAATTGAATACACAGAGTTTTTATTAACTCCTCATGTACTGATGTGAAGTGAATAATGTTTAACTTTTTGGTGGATATTTGAACAATAATTTACACACTGTGCTGCATTTTATTCACATTTTACACTTGATGTATGGTAATTGGATTTGTATATATCTATCATTAGTTTTGGTTTAGCTTGGTGCAATGGGGACTTTTTTTAACAGTCTAAAAAGTTGTTTCCTCACTTTTGGAGAGATTTTATTTTCAATTCCTTTTGTGTGTAAAGATCAGTAATTTAATGGAAATACCCCCAATGGCACTGAAATGGCAAAAAAAAAACTGCCAGACCATAGCCATTAATTAAAACAAGCTTTGGCTTAATATATACTTTATTCTGTTTAGATATACTCACAAATTAAAATCAGGACTAACTAAGGAAGTTTTTTTTGCAAATGTTATTTAAAAATGTTATTTTACAAAGTGGTTATAGAGGCACAATAGTGCCATTTACCTTGCACACACTTTTGTCAGAAAGCAGCCCTGCCTGGCAGCTTTAGGCAGATAGAAAAGAAGGAATAGGGGTTTGTGTGGCATTAACACTGACTTTTTCCCCAGCTCCAGATAAATTAATAGTTGTTCTTCAACAGTTCATCTTGTATCATTTAGCCTTCAGTTGCTCTATTGAGCATGACTTTAAAACAAAATCGTATTACAGTGACTCATGCATCAAATCTGCTCTTTAAAATGACTGCTATTTTATTACATGATGTGGGAGAATGGTAAGGTGAGAGCATTAATCACATAATCTACATGTGAATAAGGTTTACCAACATTTTCTTTATCCAACTCTTTTTTTTGTCTTTATTTAACTAGAGAAGGAATCACAGATTCATTTGTGTAATGCATTTGGTTCACCTACACCTGCATATTTTATTGCTTTGGAAAATGTAATAATAGGATTAGCTTTCGGATTGGGTCGAGTATGAGCTTGACCTGAGCCCATAGGGTTAGCAGACCAGGCAATTCAACTGGCTAGGTTTAACTCAGTTTGCTAACCCACTAAACCTTTGGCTGCTCCAGATATAAGTAATATAGTTTATTGGTTGGGTATGGGTTATTTATTTAGTGGTGGTATTACTCTACCACTTTAGCTTAATAGCAACCAAGGATCCCTCTTTTGACCATATTTGTTAATTGATGTCAGCCAGCATCCCTGGCCAGTTTGTTGCAATTAGGCCATCATTTGAGGTAATACATTTGCCACAAGCCCAGGAGAGGATTGTCGCGCACTGGTTGTCATGTTTGTCAGCAGGTAGTCAGGGTGTCATTCATCGTCATTGTCTATAGATTTACAGCACTGGACAACATGACTGATGCCGATTTTACATCATGGGAAATTATTTGGTGTTGGTACATTTATTTAGCTTGTATTTTTTTTTTAAGAAGAAGTAACAAAGTAGCCCCTTATTCATTCATGTGGGGGAAGAATATATTTTGTTAAAGGGGGCTTCCAGATTTTAATAAGATATACCCTACAGGGATGAGGCCCTTCTCCCAATCAACCTGGACACATGTTGCCATGTTGAGGGAATGTTGCCTGGTATAGTTCAGGGGGGGGCTGCACACACGCTTACCCTAATATTACTGGTCAGCTAGGCTGCCGGCCTAAATAAGGGTCTAGTATGCATTTGTTTTTTTCTTGCCTGGGGACCCCTTCTAGATCCATACCAGAGCTGGTATGGATTTTGGGAGGGATTTTAAAATTACTTATGAAGTAACAGCTGATGAGCTGTAATCTGATTGCTTACCTTATGAGGACTGGTTACTTTATGAGGAGAGTTTATTACCGATTCAAATATAGATCAATGTGGTCACAATTTTTCATCCAAGTTTATCCTGTCTTTAATCCCTGATGGAAGTAATTTTGCCTCATCTGGTGCTCCCTTCTGAATTTGTTTTGGCTAGCAAACATTAAAGACAAAGTCCAAAGTATGAATAGACTACAAGTGTAATGACGCCACTGCACTTTTATTACATTGAGAACTATGTGTCCCTCTACTGCAATGGCAGACGGGAATTGTAGTTTCTTCATTCACAGAGCCTGTCAAAGGATCTGTGAATGGATGACAAGCTGTGTGGGCAGAGCCAATCTGGATTTAAAAACTGTCGGAGGCCTGTGTGGAGGCTTGTGATGGCACCATGTTCCATGTTACACCATGAATATGGGTGTAACATGAAACATGGTATTAAAGTTAAACTTAGCCTTTAAAGCACTTAAAAGATCATAAAAGCATAGATCAGAATGACAGCCAGCTAAATAGTTTTTTTCACATGTAGAGGTCAACAAAGGCATTTTCTATGCTCCCTCACTATAGGTTTTCTTTAATGTCTTTCAAATTTTATTTGAAAATGTATCTTTATTTGACAAGCTCTAGAAGCTAATTTTAATGAGAAATAAACCATAGAAAATGGCTTGTAAATTTTGTTTACCAGATGAATAGATAATTGTACAACTTATATTTTCATTTTAAAGAAAAAGTTTCTATCACTTATGAATCTGGGCAATTTTGAAGAATTAATATCCACAAAAGAAAAATCTTTTACTATTCTCCTTTATAATAAGTTTGTAAAAACCGGAAGCGGCAAACTTAAATTTTCTTTTGCCAAGCAACCCTTGTCATCTCAATGCACTCATTAATATTCAAATTTTAAATGTGGCTCTATTATTATTCTCTTGCGCAACTCAAACATTTTAAATTTAAGTTTTCTAAAAGTGTGAAAACGCTTTACTAAACCTAGAGAAGCTAATCCATAATTGACAAAGGTATCCCACAATACACAATGCTGTCAAGAATTGAACAGCATATATTGAATGACAATCTCATAATAACTTTGTAAAATATCATCCATTGTAGCTGCTGAGAACATGAACTGTATTTATAGACTACCTCTTTACTAATTTAACCAATTTTCAGTATACTGTCATATGAATTTATTTTTAAAGCTCATTTTTATTCTGTTCAGAGTCAAAATACTATCTACAGTGTATGGTAACTCTACGTCACTCTCACATTTTTGCAAAATGTATTCGTAAGAAATCCTATATAGAAAAAATATTTATATTTTCACTCAAAGAATTGAATGTACAGAATGTGGTTCTATGTGTATTAGGGGAGAAAAAAGAGAGTAAGAGATAGATGGAGAAAAAGAGATGGATGGTAAAAAAGGGCTGCAGTTTTGATAGCCAGTCCTGGGAATGCAGCGAGTACTCTGAAAGATTTGTTTAAAGTAAGCATAGAAGATGGTGGGGTTATTTTGGCAAAATTGATTACAACATGAAATTAGTATTTGTTTAGTGAGATAGTTTCCACTGAAGTGGACATCCTCAAGTATGATCACTAAGCTGCCTAAGTAAAATTTGCTTGCAAAAAATCTACTTGGTTTTTTGTTTATTTTTTGGGGGGTGGCATTTGATTGAGTGTCATTTATTTAAACTAATATTTGTTCTATTTGTACTTTTTCCTTTTCTGGTGGATTATAAAGTTGTATACTTTGCTTTAAAGGCAAAACTAAACATTTTGTTTCTTTTTTTAAAAAGCAATGATTTCTATGTGCCTGTAACGACTAGGTGTAGTTGTATGGATCTCAGCTGCGGAGTTGCTAACTCAGGAGGATTCTGTTTTAGGGTACAGCTTCAGGGTCGAGCTCCAGGCGTCACTCTCAATCTTTAGCGGAGAGTTTGGAGCTCTACCATCATGTGCCGCTAAGGGTGGTTCTCTTTTAGTAGGTACAATACACGTGTTGCCCCAGGTTATTTCAGCATACCAGGGTAGCACGGTGTAATTAAAGTTGCAGAGGAACAAATAATAAGCGTCTTTCTCTTTAAGAGGTATCAATCAACAAATAATAAACCTTTTCTCAGTAAGAAGTGGCAATCAGAGATGCAGTAACACTTCCCCTTTAACTGCTGAGACTCAGGTTCAAATCAGGAAGTCCTTACAGCATGCATGCATAGTCTATACAATTTCTGGTTTTGAGAGAGGGTAACTGGACAAGCTGTTCCAGAATACCCAATACTTGCACTTTGGATGTTACAGCAGAGGGGGTCCGCCAGGCTCTCACTTCTCCGGTTCGGTTCCCAGGTGTCAGCTGGCGTTCACATGTAATAGTGGAACGCCATACTGACATTGCTTCCGTCCTTTTAAGGGAAGACGGATGGGCGGAGCTACTCTAGTTAGAAGCCCGATGCGTTCCACGCTGGAACGCATTGGCGGTTTTACTTCCCCCTTGCGGCTTGCGTTCCACTGTGGAGCGCAGCCGCTCTCGTTACAGTGCCTCTGAATTTCCACACTAACCACTAGGGATGAGGTTGGGTTCAGTCTGAACCTGAGTTTATCTGAACCCGAACAGAAGCTGTCAATGCTGACCCAATCAGCTGTGGCCAGAGCATTCCCTATCCCACAGCTGCACCTAAAAAAATGGTGGAATATTGGTGACATCATTGACCTTATATGGCCACATGGCCATATTAGGTCTGTGTCATTGACCAAATACAGCCATGTGGCTATATAAGGTCAATTATATCACCAGCATCCTGCCCCTTTTTATGTGCAGCTGCAGGATGGGGAATAGACCATCCATAATTGTATTGGCACGGCTGCCTTCCAGGTACAGATGAACTCAAGTTTGCACTGAAAGAAAAGATAAAATTATTGATATCAGCACTAGTGGAGCCTCTGAGAACTTCCAAAAATGTCAGATTACTATACAATTATGGGCTGCTGCTCACTGGAATTGGGGATACCCGTCACACATGAAAGCAAAAACAAAACACAGAGTGCCACCTCTAAGTGTAATACCATTTATTCAATGTAGATTAAAAGTAATCAATGTACTCACAAACGTAAGATGCACAATGCTTTGAACATTCCTCTATGACTGCAATAACTACCCTGAAAACAGTCATGTGATCATTCACTTCCTGGCTTAACATCAAGCATTTGTCACCGATCACTCCTGTCACAAAGCTGACCACTGTAAGCTAGGGCTGTCGTGTTTCCGGGGCCATGCCCCCTTCGTCAGAGCCACAGCTAGCCCAGTGTGTAAGAGGATATTAAGATCAAACGCCAGCCAATCCTTAGCTAGCTGTCTCTATGATGTGGCAGATGATGATTGGTCACAGCTCACCTGTCAATACATGGACTACAGCTTTGGCCGGAGCTGCGAGCGTTCATCAGATTGACACGCGGCTGGTGTTAATCAAACTCCCTCGTCCCTGGGCTAATATTACAGAGCCCCTATGAATAGCCTTGCAATCTAGACCATCCACTAGCAGGGCATATAGCTACATATATCTTTAAGTTCAAAAACAATTGGAACTCTAATGTGAAAAATTTAAAAGCATAAAAACATAATGAGATCAAACACTACATAAATTAACCGGATCACATCAATATATACACATACATGTACCGGTATATATATAGATATATATCTATAGATATAAAACAATGATTACCAAATTATGGTAGAATAGAACATGATGAAACGATTACTATTACATGTCATTCCATTGGTCTTTTTTTAAAGAAATGCACAGCAAAAGGGCTTAATTGACCTATGTAACCTAAAAACTGCCTTATATCACTGAGACTATTTCAAAAGCCTCATTAAGGCCGTTGGGCACTAAAGTATTGAGCCTATAAATCCAGAACATCTCTCTTTCACATAAATTCAGAACATCTAACCTGAACTATGAACCTGAGCTCATCACTACTAAACACAAATTAATGCCACTTGCAATAATGGTCAGTGGGAGGAATGATCACACTTACATTGGTGATCAGTGGAGAGAATACTTAAATGAAGCAAATCTTAAAATGAAGCTTAAAGTGGACCTAAACTCAAAAAAGATGTGCTGTAAGATAGGGAAGATTTAGAAAAGGCAGTTGCCTAAGCAGTACCCTAAAAAATGTATCTTTTGTCTTGTCTACCTCCAAAAATACAGAGCATGTAAGGGTGTCTAGGCAATGTTGTGCCTCCAGCCTAACAACTATATACATTATCTTCAGTGTTTTATCTAAAGCACTGCAGTATCTGACTGCTATTCTCCTGAAATGTGAAATTGGGTCTGGTGATGTCACTACTGTACTGCTCATTGTTCTATCCTTGCTTTGGCATGAGGACGCAAAGCATTGCCTCTACCAAAATGGCCCCCTCTATACAGAAACACAGTGGAGAACAAGGAGTGGTAAGTCAGTAACAATAAAATATCAGCTGCAGGGAAACACCATTCAATACTGCCTTTTTTGGGCATAGCTTCCAGAGTCCAGTCTTCTTTAAAAGTAAGCCTGCTTCAGTAAGCCATGCTCCTCATATTTACTCATACTTGTGTGTTTAACTATGTGAAATAGAATAAATTAAGTACTTTAAGTTGAATATTTTGACAATTTCAGCAAATGCTTTAATCACAGGTTGATCAGACAGCTTATGAATTCTACTTCTACTTGTGAATTAGCTTTAGAAGCACACAGGCCACATTTAACACCGTTTTCATTTATTCTGCTAATTAATCTTGATGTCAGTGCCCCTAAAAGTAGACATTCACATAGTAATGATGCACATTCATTCTGCCACATTTGTTTCATTGCAGTCATACATAAATTTCTTATTTAGGAAATTTGATAACATAAAAAGTGGGAGAGAATGTTTCCTTTACAATAGTGTGTAATGTAATACACAGGAACAGTTCCAAGACAAATGATTAATTGAGTCAAGAATGGCAAAACATATCTCGTATTATTAAGTATTTTACATTGGATATACTGAGTATTTGTCGTACTTGTATTTTTTTCAATAACACTAACTAGTTGTTCAGACAATGGAGCAATTTGGACTATTTTTCTCAATGCATGGCTAATAATTATCATTTAATATGAGGGGGTTTTAAAAGAATTGGATGACTAGGTGATATGTGCACAAAGTTTAGATCAAAGCACAATAGTTGGCAATCATACTAATTGGAAGGTGTTATTCACTTATTGTAATACTAGTATAGTGAAGGATAGAGATGTTTCACAACAATGTTTGCTTTCACTTCAAAATGTTTATGACAAAGAGATTGATTGAAAGTGAAAAAATGGTATTAAAAAATAACCAATAGAGGGGGCGTGGCCGGGACATGGATCTGTGAGGACGTGCAGCGTGTGAGCTCCGTGCCTCGAGGCCCATTATAGCAGTCCAGCGTGCACTTACTGTGTCCTTTAAGGACAATGTCCAAGAAGAAGAAGGGTAAGGGGACCCCGAAACTCCCGCCGAGGCCGGACCTTCGCAAATTCTTCACCCAGCCAGATCCTGAGCCGAGAGCCGGCAGATCCAAAATGGCGCCCGGCAGCAGCCAGGCGGAATCGCCGTCACAAACGGCTGGTGCAGCAAGCTCCTCAGAAGATGAGAGGCCGATAGAACCTCAGGTACGGGACCCCTGGAGACCGCGACCGGACGCTACGCCGCACGCCCGCCGCATACCCACCGCGGCCACAAATACCCCGGTCACACGGGCATCCAAGATGGCGCCCGGGCGGGCCTCACCGACTCACAGCAGCCCGGCAGAGTCACCAACATGGGCGGCTGACGACTCCGATTCCCCCACGGCCGGGAGACCTCTAGATGCCCCGATGCAGGACCCCAAGAGACCGCGACCGGACGACGCACCAGGGGCCCGCCAAACGCCCACCGAGGCCACGCATGCCCC
>NW_017308088.1:112335-115805 GCF_000935625.1 Nanorana parkeri | reverse complement strand
CCCCCCCCTACCTACCGCTCACATTTTCTACATTCTTCTCTCATTCTTTCTTTCTTCTAAACCGCCTTGTATCATTTTTGTTGATCAGCATGCAGTTGTTATGGGACGGAAGCTCATGACTATTTACGGGATATATCGGAGTAGCATATATAAATTGATACTGCCAGGCCGTAGTGGGTTTGAATATGCAAGGTGGTTACCACATGTTCTTCCAAGAATGTTTGGGTCATTTTTGACCGACCTTTTGTACTATCTGTACGACTGTTATCTGTCTTGCTTTTTTGTTTTGTACAAATATTGAAATACCTATAAATAAAGAATTTATAAAAAAAAAAAAAATAACCAATAAAAAAAGCTGCATAGATGCCTGATTGGCACATTAAAAAGCATCCCCCAGGTATGGGTACCTTTTAATTACCAAACCGACAGCACGTTTCAACATCAATCACCTATGCAGGGTACTTCCCAACTGCCTGAATATACAAATGTCCTAAAATATAGTCAAGCATCTAACAGGGTATTTCTGAATTTCACACACATTTTTGAAATGTTTAGGGCAGCCATTTATGGCAAAGTATATCAAGTTATGCAATGGCATATTGGGCTTTTGAATAGTCAATAGTGATATACACTTTATTTGTGGTGAATTCTCACAAATAAGTGACCCATATCACTGCTATACAGGCACTTTATTACACTTTTTATAGGTGTCATTTGGTGTTTGTTAAGACATTGGCAGGCTAGTCGGTCATCCCTAGAGTTCCTTTTTAGCTTTCATTATGCTTGTAGCAGCCAATCAACAGGCACGAGGTGTATGGATACATCTGCTGTTAGGCATGGTCTTTGTGTACAGTGTAGGAGACTAGAATAAAACTGCTTTCCTAATGCTGTAGTACTCTAAGTAATGCAAGTGTCATTTCTGCTTTTAAAACTGCAAATTACATTCTTTTTCAGCATCTTAAACAGAGTACCAACCACAGTGCTGTTTAGAAAGTTTTGGAATTTGGAAAATAGCTCTCACATAAGACTCTAGGCTTTTCAGTAACAACATTGATTCTCTTTTATAATTTTAAATATAAGACACCAAAGGGTGAAGAAAAATCATATGTTAAGGATAAACAGTTTTCATGGGTGCCTGTTGGGTGGTGTTTGCTTTGTGTGTGTGTGTGTGTGTGTGTGTGTGTGTAAAAGGTGCTATTACATTCAGTGATTGTCAGATTGTATGCAGTCTCATATTAATTTGTAGTCTGGGTTCATTTGGCTTTCCCCTAAACAATTTGTCATTGATTGCCATGTGCCTGCTGTTGGAGGTACTGCAGGGTGTGCCCTGGTCACAGAACAGAGCAACCAATGGGATTGCTATGAGTTGATATCCCTCTCCAGCCAATCACTGTTAAATGATGGCCAGTGGTGCATGCTGGGAGAGGAGATAAATACTTGGGGTGGACTATGTGAGCTCTCTTTCTCTCCCGGGCCCAGCCTGTGGGGAGGCTGCATTGGATTGTCTAAGATGGTTAGGCCTCAGTTTGGGGACTAGCTGTGTGATGATCCTAGAGCCTGGTGGCAGCAGGTCTAGTGGCTACTACTAAAGACAAGGATCAGTAACTTCTACCTCAAGTAATGTGGTGTCAGGTGTTCGACCTGCTGTGCATTGAAACAGTAACCACACTCTGACTGTAGACTGTTTACTGTAGATCACCCCTTCAGAGCCACCGGAAGTGTTATCCTGTGCTTGAAAAGTGCTGCCCGGGGAAGGGGGACCCTACATTTCAACAAGCGTTCTGCTTAAAGGGGCTTTTTTTTTTACACTTTAGTACATTTTCACATGTTACTACAATGCAAACTAAAAAATTGTTTATTGATCCCCAGTACACATATAATTTATACCCTCACCACCACAATGCAAAGATGTGAATGTTCTATGTTGTGTGATGCCTTAGGTTATGCTGCCCTCTATACTGCACTAATGTGTTATAGTGTGCACAAAGCCTTACTGTCAATCAGGCAAATAATTAAAAAGTTGTGTACCAAGCATGTATTTAACATACACATACATGTATCGCACCCAGCTTCCAAAACATCAAGTGTCTCTAAAAAACATTAATTTTACAAAACGTTTTTGAAATTTCCCCCCATCCACTTTCACTTCCACTTACATATACTGTATGCACATGTTGTATTCTCTGGTTCTGTTTCTCAAGTCTATTGCATGGTAGTGCATAAAGTTTTCATCTACAAATATATACGTGTGTGTAGCCATGTCCAAAAAGACGACAACTGGCTCGAACGTGTTTGTATACTATGGCTCATGGCCTTGTGCACAGGATCACAGGCAGGTATGCATTAGCAGGAACACTCAGAGCCAAACAGCTTATATAACCTGTAGCATGACATGGAAAGATTGCCGAGTCATCTGAGATGTGGGTAGTGCAGTGGCCGGGGTGGTGCTATGGCAGGTGTGTCCAAAGTGTGTTTTTAAAAGTGGGAAGCGCATAAAGGGTAATTCCACTTTCCCAGACAAATTTAGGAAAATTGAACTACCTAGACCAGTGATGGCGAACCTTGGCACTCCAGCTGTTTTGGAACTACAAGTCCCATGAGGCATTGCAAGGCTCCGACAGCCACTGACATAACTCCCAGAGGCAGATGCATCTTGGGATTTGTAGTTTTGGCACAGCTGGAGTGCCAAGGTTCGCCACCACTGACCTAGACCAATCTGCCCATAATTACTCCTCCCCCCCGCGGCTCCTAATGTACTATCCATACCCCATACACGGAATTGCAGCCCTACATTATGTATTTTAAATTTGACTCGCAAATGGTCACCTGACCACGCTGACCAATGAGAAGCACTTATTAGCAAGAATCATTTCTCATTGGTCAGGGTGGTCAGAAACACTTCTCATTGGTCAGCACAGTCAGAAGTGCTTCTCATTGGTCAGTGCAGTCATGTGACCGCACTGACCAATGAGTGTTTGCCATTTGTGAGTGAAATTTAAAATGCATACCGCAGAGCTTAAATCTTGTGTATAGAGTTTAGATGGTACACCAGGAGCCGTGGAGGGGAAGGAGTGTTCATGGACAGGTAAGAACAGGGGGGCAGATTGGTGGTGGTAATTCCATATTCCTGGGAAGTGTCACTGGAACTGTGGATAGGTGAGAGTCAGGTGCACACATCAACCATTTCAGTGATGGTGGCTGCATAAACATACATACATACATACATACATACATACATACATACAACACATACTGTACATACAAATAAACATTTAATTAACCTCTTCCCCCCACCCTGCATTTGTGGGTGACCAGTGGAATTTTACAATACTACTGACCACTCACCAGTGCAAGGGGGAAGAGGTTAATTGAACCCTTCCCCCTTGCATTGCTAGTTGGTCAGTGGTATTGCTAAACCTCCCCCCCCCCCCCTCCCCTTCTGGGTTTGAGTGGACATAGCTAGACAGACA
>NW_017308088.1:105624-111769 GCF_000935625.1 Nanorana parkeri | reverse complement strand
CCCCCCCTTGCATCAGTGGCAGTAGCAGTACAGTGAAAAAAGCTCTCACGGCTCTCAGTGAATGATGCCTACTCTAATTCATCTGTTGGCTGGAGATCTCTCTACCTCTGCCTGACAGAAGAACTAGTGCACCTGGCCCTGGCTGCTGGCATCTTCATGCTGGGTGCAAGGGGAATCCAGAGAGCATCCAAGGTGGCACCTAGCACCCCGTTGCCACTCTGCATGGTCCCTCCCCTCTACCCCAATCCTTGTCCTGGCTCTGCCTTCTTTTGTATGCTTCTACCTCCTACTGCCAATAAGAACAAAGCACAGAATGTATGACTCACATGAATGACATTCTGAAGATGTAAGCATTCCGTTAATGACCCGGAAACTGGATCAATAATAGCAGCATTGCCGGATCAGTTCCAGTAGGTTCCCAGCTATAGTCACATCTAGCTAGTTCCAAATATCTGTGAACCAACCTGCTATCGTGCTCTCCTGTGTTTGACCTAGCTTGCCTCTGTGACCTGAATCTGGATATTGTCTATTTGTGACCTGCTGTTACAGACCTATGGCTCACTTCCTGAAACTAACTCAGTCTGACTCTGTCTGCTGATTTGATATCTTGCTGCCCAGCTGTTTCTGACCGTTTTGATTTAATTTGGTAAGTGTAGCAAATATCAATTTGATTGCTCATCTTTAGAAATAAAGACAGGTATGATCTAATCAAGATGTTTTTTTTTAATTGTAAATATGGAATTATAATGCATCCCGCTTATTTGAATTCACAACAAGGAACCCAATGTTGTTTCCAAAATTAACTATCACTTGCGTGGTGGGCCACGCAAATTAATGGTCTCAGCGAAGTCTGTTTTCTTTTATCTTGGAACTTTCAACATTTAATGAACACATGAATGCACAACTTTCTGTTTTCAGAAAGTGATGTTTACTGGTGTGCAGCTTCATTCACTGGCACAACACGGCGCCCAGTTGTTAGAAAACTGAAAAACTATTGATCAAACCCTATTATGTGTTAATGAAGCTGCAGTTCCAATTTAAGTCGATGTATAACAGTTACAGGTCAATTAATCTCTCTGCAGAGGGTGACAGAGTACTGGGAGTCTTTTTATTATTTTTTGGCTTCCTATTAATGAGATGTTTGGAATATATAGAAAGTATAGTGTTTGGAAACATTTTTTTTGTCAGAAATATTTACCTCATAACGGTAAATGCAAAATGAAACATGTTGCATAAACAATTCTTTAAAAATACAAAAATATACTTTAAAGGAAAAAATAAATATATCAAATGTGTCCAAAACAAATGTAGTTGTTTGGTGCCTGCATAGGCAATGTGAGTCATTGGTATATAATACCATCCTCTGTAGTTTCCAAGACAAGAAGTTAAGGGAAATCTTTCCAGTGGGGATACAGACAGTGTTTAAAAAAAGATTCACACTTTACCACTCTAAGCATTAAAAAAGTTTTGGTTGGACTTCCACCTTTATTGAAGGCTCACATAGAATAAGTTATAAAACAAAGTGGTTGCTTAAAAAGCAAGATAAAGGGCAGAATGATGCAGTATGAAGCAGTGATGCATGCAACTGGGGCACTGTGTATTTTTTTACAGGCTCATGCACACAGGTGCAAATACAGATGTATAGGCATACAGTGTAAAATATGCCTGTATTTGTGATGCCCTGGAGCCCCAGCAGCTGCTGCATTTTCTGCTGATAGGATTGTATGGACAGAAAACACTGTACATGTGTATATGCATGTAACCACCAGTATCAGCATAAACATGTGTACCCGAGAATTCCAGCATACAGATAACTTTTTTCATCACTTACATTGTCACACAATGTATTGAGGAGTTTAACTAGTATTGCTTGAATTAAACCCTTTTGTTTTGCAAGCATGTGAACACAGTCGCCTTTAAAATGTGGTTATACAGTTCCAAAAGTTTTATGGAGAATTTATTTTTTACTTCTTTTTGTTTAGTTTTTTAAAGCTCCACTAGAAGACACTGGAAAGTGGTTTTCACCAAATGGTAAACTATAATGGTTTTTGGTACATTTTTTTTTGTTTTGTTTTGTTTATATTTATACATTTTATAGTGTCATTTTATATCTGATTTTATAAGCAACAATCTTTTTTGTTTTACAAATTAACATTTTATACAAGACAAAAAGTTCCTAGAGCACTATAGCTTATCCCCAAAAAACAGCTTGCATTGCAGCTCCACTTGTCTGATAAAAACCTTGAACTCAGCCATGTGAACCAGGAGGAACAATCAAAACTGAAAAGAGAAAGCTTCAAAAAGCACTTGATAGTCAACTAGGTCCAATGAAGGTCCGTTCTGTTAGTAGTAGTAACCCTACCCTTTACTACTACTAATAATGTGGATTCTCATATACGCAAGTTATCTATTGACTCCTTTTTGAAGCTCTACCTCTCCAAATTTGCTTGCTATACCTACATTTCTAAAGTGTTAAGCTGGTAATGTGGATTAAATGCAGCCTACCATAATTTTTATCCAAGATTTAGGAACTAAAATGTAGTAGCACATGGTAATAATGTAAGAAAGAGTCTATAGCTCCACCTGCTGGCTGGATAGAAGTCTACATTACATACGCAATATTTAAATTTTAACTTTACAAAAAAACTTTTGCATCTTCTTGTTGTTAGTTGCATCGTTGTTTTTAGTGAAGACCATAATAAACAAAGACTAAACATATGCACAAAGCTTCTATACATTCATTTTAACAATTCAGTTATAGGTGAATTAAGAAGTATGGTTGGGTTCACCTTATTTTACTATGCATCCTTTGCGCTTTCCAGTCCATTGGTTTAAGAGTACAATTTTAATTAAAATGAGCAATGAGAAGCACTTCAGAGCCAGAAACTCAGAAAAAAAATCCATTATATTTGGAAAATAATTGACAAAGACATAATACTTACAAACGTTTTATTAAATTCAGTTCTGCAGTGAAACAATTAACTGAATTAAAACCAAACATTTCTAAATCCTTCACTTAACTTTGGCTCTGCTTACTTTCCAAGGTTTCCAACCTTGACTAGACAAGGACATCAACTGTGTTTCAGTCAGCTAAATTAATCAAAATGAAATTACAAAGGAGAGATTGGGGACAGGAAGAAAACATAAATTAGTAAATTATGCTTGACTTGGATGATTTGCAAGAGGCTGAATTAAATGACAGTGGCTCGCAGACAGAGTTGTCAAGTACTGCACAATATGACATATATCTAGCCATCCCATTGGCAAAATACAAAAGACTTCAAACATGTATGTAACATGCAAAATGGCAATGGAGAAAATGTACATTAAAAAAAAAATAATTTGGTTATTATTGTATATTTTCACTCAACAGGAATGATATACAAACTATTCTGAGAATAGATAGATAGATAGATAGATAGATATTGACATATATCTAGCCATCCCATTGGCAAAATACAAAAGACTTCAAACATGTATGTAACATGCAAAATGGCAATGGAGAAAATGTACATTAAAAAAAAAATAATTTGGTTATTATTGTATATTTTCACTCAACAGGAATGATATACAAACTATTCTGAGAATAGATAGATAGATAGATAGATAGATAGATAGATAGATAGATAGATAGATAGATAGATAATCTATATACTGAGAAACTTTCAGTTGCAGCATATTTATAGTTATATATGTGGCTATTATTAGGGATAGTATGAGATAATGTTCTTGTTAAAACCCAGGACCTCAGGACCTACCCACTGTGTTGGGAACACATAGCTGAACTGAAGACTGCAGGCATAAAGTGCCTTATAAGAAAATCTGTTTATTTGCCCATTAAAGCCAAAATGTCAAGTTCTCTTGAAGTAGCAACCCCCCCCACCCTCTGAAATCCACCTTCACCATGGTCCCATGACACTCTTTTGCTGTTTTGAATCCCTCAGGGAATACTCCATGCTACCTGTGTCATGTGCTTCTCTATACAATGCAGACAGACCATGACTGGTGTTAGGGACCAACAGGGTGCTCTACATAGCTTCGAGAAAACAGGACATTTATATTTACACCTACTTTAAAGTCACTATGTCACAAACCAAAATACCCACTTCAGAAGCTTTTGATGGAAGCAGCCATTTCGGGCACATGATCCACGTACCAGTTTGGAGCAATAAATGTGATACTATGGAAAAGAAACAGTGTTAAGCTGGCCATACATCTATAGCTTTTCTATGGTCAGATGGAAAAAGTGCAACAGCTTACTCCATCTACGCTAAACTATGTGGATGGAGGATTCTCCCACTGGCCCAAGTTTCAGTATCTCGCTATCCAACACCACTGGCTGTCAAATACCTGAACAATGCCTGCATCCAATCAGATTGTTCAGGTATTTTGACAGCAAGCAGGGACAACTAGCAAGATACTGAGGTATACACAGTTTAGCGTAGATGGAGGAATGTGTTGCATTTTTTCCATTTGATCATAGAAAATCTGCAGAAAATCTATAGGTGTATGGCCAGCATAAGGGAATGGCAACAGTGCTTTCTGAGAGAGTTATTTTGTTTTTTGGCGCTGTTGAAAATAGTTTTTTGCTGTATACCAATGTCACATGACCAAGGACAATGACTAAGCAAACTGGCTATTCCCTGAACTTAAAAGAAACATAAAATATGTTCATCAATTGTCCAGAACTGTATAACTGTACAGCCAAGGTATCAAAACCTGATGTATTGCATCCAACACATAGATAGATATTTTTATTTTATGTATACAATAATTTTAGTTAAAATTATGTAATTGAAAATGTATGGCTACATTGTAAGTACTTTAGGAAGGGCATTCACAGACAAATCCTAGCACCAATAGAAGCATTGTCTTCTGAAGTGAGGAGAGATTACCTCAAATAAGACTTCCATGACGGGCAATATGGAGTGCTTCCATGTTTCAGAGAAGCTTATTTTTGTACACAGAGATTTTGCATCTTGATTAAAAATCTCTACTCTAATTTGTACCTATTGATCAGTGTTCCATGCAGAATAGGGATCATGACAGTAACTGCATGTGTGGCATATTTACCTGCTGACTACATCTCGCAGAAATTTCTTGTGGGTCCAACAGGTTGAAGAATACTGAGCACTTTCATCACTTGCCGTACTTTGTAAAACCTCCCTATGCCTAATTTTGGGCTTCCTTACTAATTGCAGTGCTTGAATACACATTAAATTACAAAGTCTGTGCACAACCACTAAGGCTTTATTTTTATAGGAACATAAAAGGTAACATAATAATATAAAAGAGAATATTGTCCAGACATGGCAAACTGGTGGTTGATCAATTTAATACTGTCAACTGCACAACACAAACACAACTGAAATAATTACAGTACTTCTTATTCGTTATATTTTTCATCTATGTCACTCAAGGTAGGATAGTAGGTACGGCTCAACATTATTAGACAATCTAGGCTTTAGCTAATATATATGGTGTACATTTCAGCAGGAAGTGCTTATTGTGACATACAGGTTACTATTCCTGAAAAACCAGCTCCACACAAGTTCCACACCAGTCTCATTTCATTTTGTATAAAGCCTTTACTTTGCAAAAGCAATAAAACAATCAAAAGGCAATCTTCAATATTTATTTCCAAAAGGCATAGACAATTCTATTACACTTATATTATTAGCCAAGTTAAATCAGATAAAAACAGATTTGGTGATCTGCCTGTATTTCTTCAACTGACAGCACAATATAAATGCTGCTGTCTTTTGGATGTACAAAAAATGTACGTTTGTGGTGTAGTTCTGCATACCATAATAGATGAATTATAGACATGTTAAATTAAAAACATTATGAACATTCTTTCCTTGTATATTTTCGGAAGGTCTTACAAAGGCAAACTATTCATCTGATACACTTTCAGCATTTAAATTTTACTTTTTCTTTTACTATTATTTCCATCAACATTATTGTAATCTTTTACTGCATTTAATTCATTATTTAAAATAATTGAAAAATCTGTATTTATTAGTGGAACGTATTACTGTATTGGTATTTATGTGCACATTTGTGTATTAATTTTATTTTATTTTATTTTATGTTTTAATTCCTCAATTGTATCTTTACCATTATAATATTATATTTTATTTTT
>NW_017308088.1:102965-105116 GCF_000935625.1 Nanorana parkeri | reverse complement strand
CGACCGGTTGCTGCCGTATTTCTTAGGATTATTTCCAAATTTCCTTATACCAAGATAAGCGTAACATCTATCATAGTTATCCGACATTTCTTCTATTTCACTCAACCCTGCACTACTTCTCCCATCCTACTGCTTTACGTCTAACCACTTAACTCCCTGACATCACTTCTGCAAACTTCTGAGAGTTTTTAAACTTATTCCAGTTAGCCCAGACTCCTCTGTTTAAAGTGTCAGACTTCTTTAAACCCGCTTAGAGTTCCTCCATTTCACTGTCATGGTCAATTATTTGGAACCAAGGACGCATCCCTGGTTCTGTTGAGCATTTCCAAGATCTGGAGATGTTCGCCTTCGCTGCATTTAGCAAAAATGGAATCAAGGAACCCTTATATTTTCTCACTGAGGAGTCTGTGCAGTGGAACAGACATGTCCAGGGTTCAAGAGGCACCCTCTGTTCTGTAATAATACGTATATAATCAATTACCTTCAGCCAATAGCCTTTAATAATTGGGCATAACCACCATATGTGCTTCAGTGTACCCTCCAACCCACATTTCCTCCAACATTCTTTTGGGTAGTTTTTATAGATTTTCCCAGCCTAGAGGGTGTCAGGTACCATCTTGCTAGTAGTTTATAGTTACTTCCTCCACCTTTGAGCTCATCGAAGAAACATGACATAACTGAATTATCTTATTTCTCTGTTCCGTTGTTAATGGGCTCCCTAGGTCTTCTTCCCATTGAGCAACAAAGCTGGGATATCCCTCCGTAGAAAGTTCTTAGTAGGGCTTCATTCAGCTTCCAACTAAATGGTCTTGGCAGGGGCAGTGTGGGCAGAATTGTCACTGTCACTAATGAATGATCTGAGAGTGTCACTGGTGAAATATTTGCACTAGAAATTCTAGGTATGTCATGATGATCTACCCATATATAATCGATTCTGGAGTATGTATCATGTACTTTTGAGTAAAAGGAATAATCTCTTTCTGTTGGATGAAGTAATCTCCAGCTATCTACTAATTGGGCTTTGTGTATATTTCTTTTTATTTTGCTAAGTTGTTTAAAAGGCACAGTTGTATGACCTGAAGATGAGTCTCGTAGTGGGTCAATTACTACATTGAAATCTCCCACCAACATCAATGAACCCTCCTGAAAATCCAGAAGGGAGGTAATCATCTGTTCTAAAAATGTGCCCTGATTTTGGTTGGGGGCGTACACTGAGGCTAACATAACACACTTATTATCAATTAGCCCCTTAACAAAAAGGAATCTACCTTCTTTATCAGAGGCAAAGTCCTTGAGCGTAAAATGTATCCCTCTACTCAATCCAATGGCCACTCCCCGAGAGAGTTTACTATCAGAGTAGCTGTGAAACCACTGAGGAAAGTTATACGTATCCAAACCAATCTTAGAGTCCACTATTAGATGTGTCTCTTGAAGGAAGGCCACTTGGACCGATTCCCGTTTTAGTTCTCTGAGTATAGAATGTCGCTTCACTGGAGAGTTGAGCCCTTTCACATTATATGTCCCAAATTTTATAGATGCCATTGGATTGAGGCTAAGGAAACGTATCCCTCCAATATATCTCTACTGGCCTGGGGACATAGAGAAGGGGGAGAGGAAAGAGAGAACGGCAAAGGGGAGGAAAGGAGGGAGTGCGGTAGGGAATAAGGGTGAGGGCAGGGACAAGGGGAAAGGGTGGAGAGTGGCATAAAGTCATCTCCTCCCCTGTCATTCAAAACCTTTACACACACAATCCAACTAATATTATATTTATAGTGCACCTGTGACCAGAGTATAGACAACTACTAACCCTAAGGTATTTAAATATTCTTAACAAGCAGTAAAATAGCTTCAAAACAAGGCATTTCTTACCTTTCTAGCTGCATTTACTGTGAAGTAAATAATTTTCAAAGAACCTGAAAGATCACAATGAAGATAAAAGATCACAACAAAGTTGGGTTAAGGCCTCATTTACACATGCTTTAAAATGTGGTGATAGAGCAACCACTACAAAATAAAATGGGCACCTTACATACCTGTGCAAATGTTCGCATTTGTGCCACACAACAATGCTTTAATAATTTCTCCCCAGGTCATTTTCTCCAGTTGTTGCTGCATTGCAACCCCCCCCCCCCCCCCCCTTCAACACCCTCG